>NC_081176.1:32120679-32287626 GCF_012432095.1 Onychostoma macrolepis | reverse complement strand
GAGAGAGAGAGAGAGAGAGAGAGAGAGAGAGAGAGAGAGAGAGAGAGAGAGAGATCATGAAGAAGAAAAAAAACAGAGATGGGCTTGAGTTTGTGTGATTTTTCTCTGCTGATTTTATTATCTGAGATCTCTTGCTTGTACAGTCAGCTCTGGTGCCTCTGTATCCTCTTCCCTGGACATAAAGTTTGATCCTGGATTTATGACTGATCTGAAATCAGCATTTTGCATTGGCTTAGAACTCTGTTCAGAACAATTCTGTACTCAATTTCTTACAATCATATAATCAATTAAATTAACTTAATTTTATCTATGCTTAATAGTGTGTCTGTATTGTACTGTGCATTATGCTCAGTTAGGTGCTTGAATATAAATGTTGTGAATCTGTTGTCTTTCATTGAACATGTAGAGAACACTTTGTTTAAAGTAAATTCTAAGTTCATGACTCCTGCTTTTCATTTTATATATAGGCCTACTGGTCTCTCGGCAGACTACTTGTGTTTCCGACCGTAGAAAACATGTTATGAGCAGTGCATCAAAACCAAACTCTTTAAGTATGTGTGATGAACACAGGAAGGCATTTCTCCACAATTTGAATGAGCGATATGTGTCACATGTATGGCATGTTTACTGTATATTTTTAAGGTGACAAAGTGTTTGACAGGTGTTTATTAAAAGTGAACCATGCTGTAGGATCTTTCTTACTGCCTCATAGCTTCTTTTTCTAGTTTCCACTGTCTTTTTTATGAAAGTCGTATGACAATCACTCAGCACCATAACTGTTTCATGACTGACATAGGCAGAACATATGATGCTGTGATGATGAATTATTACATATATGGCTAATATTGCAAAAGACAGTATACATCACTAACCTCATTTGGCATCTTACACGAATATGATACCTCTCTCCCAAACATTAATTAGAATAGGAAAACCTTCAATATTTACTTTATTGCAGACTTCTTGAACTAAAAATATGACACAAAAGTCTGTCAGTTTCATAAATAATGAGTGTGGGCCTCTTATATATATATAACTTTGAATTATGCCAGTTATCTTCATTTCAGTGGTAACAACCTCACTAACATTTGGATTCAGCCTTTGTGACGATTTTAGATGACCCTAACACCTGTGAAGAGATAACAACCCCTGCAAAAAACTTACGATCCCAACTCTGAATCAACATGCAAAACTGCAAAATTATCCTTATATTGTAATCATTATAAGCACAATATGTAAATAATTGCCTAAACATGTTTGTGCTTAACTGAATGATGTTAACTACCCAGATCCAGCCCGTTTCCAGTCCAGATGGTGGATCAGCACCTAGAGAAGACCACAGCAGCTCTGAATGTCAGTGGAGACCATGTCAACTAGATGTGTCCTACAGACAGATCCCCTGCGAAGACCTCGTCACCTCGACAGCAACTGAACTGAGTTGGACAATCACATCGCTGTATCAACGATGAACTGACTTTAACTGAGAAACTGACTGTTTACTATTGTCCTCATTTTAGAGATGCTTTACAGCTAAATTGAACTTTGTTTGCGTTATTGACGCACTATTTCAGTATTTAACACTGTGAAGCTCCCTTGACACAATCTGTATTGTATAAAGCGCTATATAAATAAAGGTGACCTCACTTGACTTGACAGACCTCTATTATAAAACTGTACATTTCTGCAATATGGTCATTACATCGACAGTCATTTGTGACAGCAGATTTCTCTTCATAGTAAAAAAAAAAAAAAAATGAACAAAAAAAAGCTGCTTTGAAGCTATGTATTGTTAAAAGTGTGTGTGTGTGATTTTGCTTCAACACCTAACTATGTAGGCTATATACGTTTGTTGAACATTCCCTATTCAGGATAATTCACTGCATCTTATCTGTGTCACTTATTCGAAATTATATGCCTAATGCAAAACTATAGCTTGTTTATCACGCATTCTTTAGCAATATAAAAAAGAAAGAAAATGAAATGCTTGACATTCCTTTGACCACAGCAATATTACTGCTCAAATTCATTTACACAAATTAAGTAATATTTTTGAACAGCCTACACAGGCGTTGCAAAGAAACAAAGTAAACACCTTATTTAATGCATTTACAATTGTCATTAGGAAAAAAAAGTCTATTGAAACGAATGTAGCCTAAACAAATTAATCTGGGCATGGTCTGAGACGCGACACGAAAACGCATTAAAACTTCCCTTAAACCGCATCAGATACATTGGGACATCGACAGGGGAAACAACAGAGTCCAATAATGATACAAACATTCACAAATAATGTGGAAAGCTTTGAAATCTGTTCCATTGAAAATTCCCTGTGACGAATCTGTGGAGGTCCAACATCTGCTGGAAACTCAGGTAAAACTATTAGCGTGCACGCGCACGTCCCCAGTTAACACGATCCCCAGTTGATCCATAATCCAGATATCTTCTCTTATGCTCCACAGAAGTTGTGCATAAAGTGGACTTTCCAGCCAAAGAGGGAAGAAGTGCTATAGATGTCACGGCAAAAATCACAGCGCTCAGGTGTCATTTCAAAGATGCTAAATGCCATAACTGCAGGAAAACTGGGCATATCAAGAGAGCTTGCAGAGGAAAGATGGAAGTTAGAAACAGTGGCGGCTCGTCGGGGAAGCAAAGGAGGCACAGCCAAAATGTTGAGGTGAAAATGGGAGGAGAACGATTTAATGTTAATAAAATTCACAATTCATTTCAGTTCATGTCTCAAAATTTTGTTCGTAATTTCACAGCTGTAATATCATAACATGCTACTGAAGCTGGAAAGCGCCGCTCTTCTATCGTGAAACGTGAATGTGGCGAATCTGCTGATGTAATTATAACCGGAAGTGACAGAGAAGGCGAGGCCGGGGGAGAGCTGAGCTCTCGTGCCTCTGTTGGTAAAAAAAGAAGAAGAAAGAAGCCAATCAGCATCGAGTGTTCACTTTCAGCGCTGAGGAGTGTTGAGAAAAGAAACCTTGCAACAGAGGCTCGCCTCCTTCTGGTGTATCAACCAATCATTATAGAGACGTAAATTACATGATATTAGTTTGAACGGCTCCCGCTGAGCTGATAATGTACGAAGTAAGTTACTTATGATGAGTAGCGATATTGAATATTTGATCGCCAACAGATTTACCAAGCTGTCATTCAAACAGTGTAAAATAAAGGGAGAACACGCCTACAGCAGTCGGTTTAACACAGACTGTGAGTATCATATCTGAGAAACAATCCCAAGCTGCGTTCAACAGAGCCACTGAGATCACTAGAGTCACGCTGAAAACATACACAGGAGAGATTATGCCTGTGTTGGGACCATAGACTGTAAAAAAAAATGGACGTAGTGTCCGTGACGTCACTCGTAGGTTTCTGTAAAGCGTTTTTGAAGCCTAAAGTGGGCGGAGCCAACCGCCGCAATCTTGGAATCGCGTCACCGCGCGTCACTCCCGGATAATCGAAAATGGGCAAAAAGGCGGGACGTGGGTGAAGTTGAGCTGAAACCACGCCCGTCATGCAAAGACAAAACACCATAATTTCGTTTTCGGTCGAAAATGAGTTATTGATCATTGTGGGACATTAATGACCTCCTTTATCATGTGTTTAAGTATCATGGAGAAAAGCCCCGGAGAAACCAAGGCAGAACACAGTATAACATCAGTTACCGCTCTGTGATTTTGTTTTGGAAAGCTCAAATTAAGTTACGGTGCTCTGCATATGTTTGCATTCGTTCGTCAATACTGTGCCAGCCTGGAGTTATACGGTATTCTGTCTTAGTTTTACTGTCCATTAAAGTCTACCGCGTTTAAATTACGGTATGACTTGTGTACTTCTATATCTGTTGGCACTTCAATAGACAAACAAATTAGAGAGATCGCGATCTAACAAACTACTCCATATAAGCAATAACGATTCGATAACTTGGCAACAATAATTAATCGTAAATAATCTTTAAAGTGTTTTTTTTGTAATGCAGATTATTCACTCAGTGCAGCTGTCAGTCTGGGGCTGCACACTTCTGTAGGTGAGGACTGAAATGCTGTGACTGCGTATCACACATAAAATCAATAACTGTTCGCAATTAAATCCTTTTCCTTCCTTTTCTTGTAAGTCGACAAAATCCATTGCAATGAACGCCATCGGAGATGTTTAATTCACAATCATTCGGAGCATCATCCCTGCTGGCCTTCACATCAATCCACAAGTCCTTCTTATAGGTTAAGCTATTTTAATTTGTAGCATCTTGTCATCTCCTGAGGGACGGCCAGAGAGAAACAAACAGCCAATAAACACACACTCACAGCCCAAACACACACACACACACACACACACACACATCTATATAATGTATACAATGTTAAAATTTCTAAGTTCAGTTGTTACATGATTTCTGTAGTACAATCATTTATTTATTATTATAATTCTTTATTTATTTTACTAATATTATTTTATTAATAATATTATTTTATTTATTTTTTGCTATATCTAGCCATGTGTTTATATAATATTGCCTTTTTTATTTTATTTTTATTTTATATTATTTTCTCTAGGCTTTACTAAATGTTCAGATATTCTAAATCATTTTCTATGTTGTTTTAATGCTTTGGCAAAAAAAAAATGTATGTTTTTGTCATGCCAATAAAGCTTTCTGAATTGAATTGAATTGAGAGAGACCTTTCAACATCTCTTTAATTACAATCCATTAACACAAAATACATACATTCAGTAACCGCAATACATTACTTCAAGAAACCATTAAAAAAAATAAAAATAAATAACAGCTTCTTTTACAACAATATATCACAACCTCCCTCTTCATTGGGTTGACATAAAATATTTCCAACTCCCCACGAAAAAAAGAAAGACTCAGTATCATTCACCAATTCATAATACTTATACTCCATAACCAGCGTACTTTTTACCAGCGCTCTGAACATATTCAAAGGATCAGCATCACTATTAAACAGCATTTTGCTCTTTCTTGTCAACCAAATTGCCATTTTTGCCTTACCAAATAAAAAATTTATCAAAACAATTTTACTCTTGTTTGAAACACTATATTTTGGTCCAAAAATAAAAAAACTATTTGTAAAAATAAAACCAAAATTATTACTCAAATCTCTTAACACATCAAGAATTCCTAATAACCTTGAACATCCGATGAATATATGAGATACTGTTTCTGAAAGACCACAAAATAGACACTCTTCTCCTTGCAAAGGATTTAAATGAACTTTATAACGATTTGTTGCCAAAATCCAGTGTGAAATCCGCCATTGCAAATCCCCACTTCTTTTTTCAATTGGTTTCTTATACAATGATCTCCAACATCCTTTTGGAGAAGTACCCAATTCAACAAAATTAGTCCATTTGGTCTCTGGAAGGTCTTTCAATGCTCTTAAATTTAAAAATTTGACACAAACCAGATAAAAAGACTTCTTCGATATAACACCAAAGAGGCCAAGTTCAGGTGTTTTAAAAGAAAGTAATCTTCCATCAACCTCCTGCCAGTCTCCTACATTTACATCCACACTGATATTAGGGAATACATTCTCAACTATCTCTTCTTGCGACGGTATTACAGGAAACAACTCCTGAATCTCAGATAATAATTTTTCAACAGTCCGAACAGAATGAATACCAATCTTCATGGCCAGATTTTCTGCAGAAATCCATTGGTCCATTGACCTAAGATGACCAATTTTACATATTCCTGCTTTAACCAGGCTTGTGCAGACACCCTTTGAAAATTAAAGGTTCTTCAAGAACCCACTCATGGGTTATCTCAGACTGCTCTCTTTTAACAATAAATATTTGCCATGCATTTAGTACTGATGTGTAAAAAGGAGGAAGTCCATTAAAATCCACTTCATTCAAATTCATTAAAAAGAGGTGTCTATCCAAATTCATCCGCCCAACTCTCTTTAATAAAGCACAAGCTATTTCTGCCCAGTTCTGAGACTGATGATAGAGGAGTCTTTGTGCAGTCTTCAGTCTAAAAGCAGCTACTTTGGACTTAATGTCCATAAGGCCTTGGCCTCCTTCACTTAACTGCAGATACAACACTGACTCTCTTAGCCAATGTTGTCCGTTCCAAAAAAAGTCAACAAACACTTTTTGAATTTCCCTGAGGAGTCCATCCGGTGGATTCAACACAATCAGTTTATGCCATAGTACAGACGCGGCAAGATTATTTATAACCAACACTCTTCCTCTATAAGATAGTTGAGGTAAAATCCAGTTCCATTTTGATAATCTATTACAAATTTTGTCTTTTACACCTTCCCAGTTTTTCCTTTGATACACTTCTGAACCTAAACAGATGCCTAAAAACTTAAAACCATCTTTTTCCCACTTTACATTTCCAGGAATAACAGGTAAAAACATTGTTCTTTTGTCATTGCACCAGAAAGCTTCTGTTTTACTCCAGTTCAGTTTTGCAGATGATGCTTTCTCATATAAAGAGATACTGTAAATAACAACATCAATATCTCTTTGATCTTTCACAATTACAGTAATGTCATCTGCATATGCTGTTAACTTGAACGCATTGCAGTTACCATCAACCTTTAACCCAGTCAGATGTTTTCTTAATAGAGACAGGAGTGGCTCCACTGCTAAAGCATATAACTGACCAGACAGTGGGCATCCTTGTCTTATACCTTTAAGTAATCTTATTGGTCTACTTAACCCACCACCTATTTTAAGAATACAAGAGGCATTCATGTATAAGAGTTTGATCCAGGAAATAAAAACATCTCCAAACCCAAAAGCACTCATTGTTTCAAACAGAAAATCATGGTCAACTCTATCAAAAGCTTTTTCCTGATCTAAAAACAGAAAGCCAACATTCACTTCATATAATTTAGAATAATCTAAAATATCTCTAATCATAAAAATGTTATCATATATTGTTCTTTCTGGAATGCAGTAAGATTGATCTTGATATATTAAATCACCCAGTACAGTTTTCAGCCTGTTTGCCAAAACTTTGGCTATTAATTTATAGTCAGTTGTTAAAAGTGACACAGGCCTCCAATTTTTAAGAACACTCAAATCACCCTTTTTTGGTAATAGTGTTAAAACTGCCCTTTGGCAACTTGTGGGAAGGCATTTTTCTTTAAAACACTCTTGGATCACCTCATAAAAGTCTTTTCCAATGTACTTCCATACAGCTTTATAAACGTCCGCTGATAGTCCATCAATTCCAGGTGCTCTACCCAGCTTCATCTGTTTAACGGCATCAGTCAACTCCTCAAACAAAACTGAACTGTCCAGATTCTCACTCTGCATCTTAGTAAGAGTAGGCAGCTGTTGCAATAGCTGTGGAACACATTCAGTATCAGTTTCTTCTTTACTGTACAAATCTGAATAAAAGTCCACTGCAATCTTTCTCATTTGTCTTGAATCAGACGTCTTTAGTCCATCAGGTGTTGTCAAACAATACATTTCATTTTGTTGTTTTGACACTTTTTCTAAATTAAAAAAATAAGATGTAGGAGCATCCATCTCATGTACAGACATAAAACGGGATCTTATCAGGGCACCTTTAGCCCGCACTTGCAACAAAGATTCTAGATCTTGTTTCTTTTCACATAAAATGCCAGCTAAAGATGAATTAGAATGCTGAATCATACCAGATGTAATGTGAAAGATCTCATGTTCTATTTCAGAAATTTTTTGTTTTATTTTTTTCGTTGAAAAACATGTATACTGCTGACAAAAAATGTTTATTTGTGTCTTTCCTATTTCCCACCACTGTATCAAATTGTCAAAATCATTTTTCTTAGAAACCCATTCATTCCAAAATAATTCAAATTTCTCATGAAAATCTCTCTCTTTCAACAATGCAACGTTAAATTTCCAATAAGGACTTTTGAATCCAGATTGTGTCAAAACAATATTGACTGTAATAAAATGATGATCTGATAGACAACATGGAAAAATATTACACCCCATTATTCTATTATTTTCAGCCCGGTTGACATAAAACCTATCAAGTCTTGCCACACTTATCATTCCTTGTGAAACTTTTGTCCATGTATACTGTCTCATATCTTTATTCCTATCTCTCCATACATCTACCAAATCATTCTGAATTATAATATTTTTTAAGAAAGAAGCCGATACAGAATGTGGTTCCTCATTATTTCTATCTAAAAGAAAATTAAGAGTACAATTCCAATCCCCACCAACAATTAAAAATCCATCCAAAGTATAACTTTTTAAAAATTCTCCTAACTTTCTAAACATTAAAATTCTATCTGATCCTTTATTTGGAGCATAAATATTTATAAAAACAAATAACTGATTATCAATCTTAGCTTTCACCATTAAAATACGTCCTTTCTCTATTTCCATTTCTGATAAAATGTTGACATTAAGGTGAGTTGAAAATAGAATCGCTACACCTGCACTGACATTTGTGCCATGGCTTAAACACATGTTTCCTTCCCACCACAGGTTTAACTCAGATTCATTTTTTATATCGCTATGAGTTTCTTGTAAAAACGTTACTTGAGTATCTTTAAGCCTAAAAAATTCAGATAGTAAAGCTCGTTTCCCCCCATCCCTCAACCCATTCACATTTAAAGATCCTAATCTAAGAATCTGCATTACAGAGGAGAGAGAAAGGAAACACAAACAATGACAGAAAAGCAAAACACAAATAAAAATAAATCCCACACCCATGTGCTTTATTTTTTCCATTTCAACAATTTAACGTTACCTTTTTGAGCTTTACGTACAGTTGTTAAAAACTTTCTCAGCCGAAATCTTTTTGTTTTGAAATGACGTCATAGCCAACCGTCTTCTGAGCGATCACTACTGATTTAACAAACTTATTAACATCTGGGAAGAAATTTACAACATCAACCTTCTTCCCTTTAGTTGAATCCAGAAACTCATTTAATTCTTCAACAGAATAAACGTCATCCAAAATCTGACTGCAATCAATCTCTGAAAACTCCGAACAATTATCACAATCTTCCATCAATTCTTCATCACTATTTTCATTCTCCACAGACACCTTTGACTGCAACCCACTTACACTCGGAACCACATCACCATAAACATGTTCATTATCCTTAACAGCAACAACATCGTCCTTCAAAACACTCGGGCCAACAGCATAATCACCAGCGCGCACAGATGAAATAAACTCACTCACCTCTGACTTTGAGCCTGGATCTACAGGACTTTGCTCGGCTGAAGAACCGGCCTGGGGAATAACGCTGGGTTCACCTGCCGAAGCCAAAGCCTCCGAATCCTCATCATCATAGCCCCTTTTGTCTTTTGTTTCTTTTCTGGAATCACATCCCTTACAGCTGTAGGCCGTTTTTTCCTTATCTAGACTTTCATTATTTTCGCTTCGATCGGTTCGCTCATCATTTCTGACGTTCTTTCCATTTTCTGATTGTTTCTTATGCGGACACGTGAGCTTCTTATGTCCCAAATCACCGCATTCAAAACAACGTAAACTATCTGTCGTTGCAAAAATCATATAGGAACTATCACCATGTTGAATGCGAAACGAGATATCCAAAGACTCAGATTGCGTATTTAAAAACATAAAAACTTGTCTTCGAAAAGACAGCACATGTTTTAAAGCAGCGTTTTTACACCCAAGCGGAACCATTTTGATGGATCCAGCAAACTTTCCAAAGCGACTCAGTTCTTTTAAAATTTGCTCATTAGAAATGAATGGCGGCGCATTTGAAATGGTGACCTTAATAGCAGGTGCACGCAAAGGCATTACTTGCAGCAGGGTTTCGGAAACTACAATTCCTTTTTCAACAAGGCTGTTTACGAGTTTCTCATCTTTAAAGAACACCACCACAGCTTTGTTCATTCTAGAGGCCGATACTATATTTTCGTGCCCTACAATCTCGCCCATCGCTAGAAGCACGTTTTCTACCGTGAACGCTTGATCCGAAAAAACTTTACATCCATTCTTGACAGAGAAACCCGGCGCTCCCTCACCTGAGAGAGACGCCATGGCTTCCTTTGTCAATGGAGAAGTCACACCTGTGTTTTTCTTAAAACTAAATGATATACCAAAACGTGATAAAAATAAACCCCCAAAAACATAAATAAATAAAAAACAACCCAATAAATAAATAACCTTGAAACCAAATTCAAGCGTAACGCTCTCACACCTCACACCACACTCACTCCCAGCATGCAAACCAGAGAGAGAGAGAGAGAGAGAGCGTGTGAATACCATCGCTGTGTCATAGTCGGTCCGTGATAACTGCGTGATAACAGGGGCGTAGCCATCATTTCAGAAGTGAGGGGGACTGAAATGTTATATATATATATATATATATATCAGAGGTCGCGTTAACCGAAAATTCTCCGTCATTGACAGAATTTTTTTAGCAGTGACGGAAAAATCTTTAGGCCGTCCGTCACTTTGGCAGATGACACACACTGAGGGTGATCTATTGTAGTTTATAACTGTAATTCCCAGCCCTGTCCAGTTGGTGGCGACTGCGCTCCAGTGAGGCAGCAGAGCGCGCGATCGTCTCCAGAACAAAAATAAAGGTCTTTTGCTGTGTCTTTGATTACTCACAGGTGAGTATAGTAAAGCGAATCGCTTGATCTGAGGTGTCTACAGCGATCTATCACGCCACATTAAAGCCAAAACGGTATTTATTGTTTGAATTTCCTAATAAAATGGACAGAATTTGAAACCTGAGACTGCATTTCATATCAAAAGTAACCATGCACAAAGTTTAGCCGATTGTCTAACGTTACTGTGCATTCATCAAATGAAAACAGCATCGATTGGGAGTTAAGAAACGATATTGGTTCATAAAAATAAGAATCTATTAAAACAGAGAAATCGGTTTTATTTTATTTCTTTATCCAGCACTAGCATATTTTGTTGTTTTAAGTGTCCTCCGCTGTCACTGACGCAGTCTCTCTTCATAAAGAAATAAATGCATGAGCCAATATGCTCGTCCTTTAGGTTCATTATTAAAAATGAAAACGTGAACAAAAATAAAAGCAATTAAATGGGTTATTATAATTAAAAAACGAAAATTAAAATGACGGGTAATAATAGATTATGACGGAATTTTTACGACCCAATATTAAAGTCTAACGCAACCTCTGATATATATATTTATATATATATATATATAACGTTACAATATAACATTTCTGTAATATATATATATAACCTACCTGTCAAAAGTTTTTGAATAGTAAGATTTATTATGTTTTTAAAGAAGTCTCTTCTGTTCACTGAGCCTGCATGATCCAAAATACAGCAAATGCAGTAATATTGTAAAAAGCTTTTTACTAAAAACAACTGCTTTCTATTTGAACACATTTTAAAATGTAATTCAGCATCATTACTTCAGTTTTCAGTGTCACATGATCCTTCAGAAAAAATTGTGATTTGCTGCTCAAGAAACTTTTTTTTAACTATTATTATTGTCGATATTTAAAACAGTCGAGTACATTTTTTTTTTCAGGATTCTTTGATGAATAGAAGGATCCAAAGATCAGCATTTATCTGAAATAAAAAGCTTTTGTAACATTATACACTACACCATTCAAAAGCTTAGAGTCAGTATTATTATTATTTTTTTTTTTGGAAAATAAATTATAGAAATGAATACTTTTATTTAGCAAGGATGGTTTAAATTGATCAGAAGTGATGATAAAGACATTTATAATGTTACAAAAGATTTCTATTTCAGATAAATGCTGTTTTTCTGACCTTTCTATTCATCAAAGAAACCTGAAAAAATTTCTGCTCTGCTGTTTTCAACATCATAATACCGTATTGACCCGAATATAAGACGACCCCCTTTTTCCAGATGTACCTTTTGGAAAATGGCTTTTTGAAAACCAAATCTTGTTTTTTCTCTCTCTCTGTAAAACACATTTTTATTAAATTATTTTCATATTGCATATTTTTCCTATTTTATTATTATTATTTTTTTTTTTTTTGAAGTATGGTAAATACTGGTAAAATGTACCAACAATGACACTGAAAAATATACACTTTTTGATATACCATAAAAATAACAGGTAGCCCATCTGAATTATATAACATTTAGGCTATCCATCTCATATTAGCCTACCAAAATTTTATTAAGAGTAGAAGTGAAATCGTATTGTAGTCTTCAAATCTGGGTACTGTCTTATGTTTGAAAATCACTTACAGAGGAAGTTTGGTCCCATCAGGCTAACATGACAGTCACGACTCTGCCGCTGTAAGCTTTTCTTTTTCTTTTGTTTTCACTCAAGATCTTTAAAACACACATTAACATTACATATTTCATGGCACACTCGTTTTATGTGTTTTTGGCGCCACCTATTGTTGTGGGTATATTATTGACATGTCAAAGTCTAGACCCTGAATATAAGACGACAGCGTTTTTTCAGATGCATTTCCAAGAAAAAAACATCGTCTTATATTCGGGTCAATACGGTAATAATAAATGTTTTTTTGAGCAGCAAATCAGAATATTAGAATGATTTCTGAAGGATTGTGTGACTGGAGTAATGATGCTAAACATTTAGCTTTGATATCACAATAAATTACAATTTAAAATATATTCAAATAGAAAACAGTTATTTTAAATAGTAAAAATATTTCAAAATTTTACTGTTGTGCTGTACTTTGGATCAAATAAATGCAGGATTGGTGAGCAGAAGAGAATTATTAAAAAAAAAAAAAAAAAAATTAACAATCTTTTCAAAAACGTTTGACTGGTAGTGTACAGGCAACTTAAATTTTTCTCTTATTTCTAGCTTTTAATTGGCTTAGAAATCAGATACACTGCTGGACAATAACCAATAATAATAATTTGTTTATATACTATAAACACTTTTTTATCACATAATAAGACAGAATAATTTATATACTGTAATAAATGCTATGTCAATTAGCACTACATTTTTCATATACTTTATTTATTACCTGGAGATGACTTGAAACACAAAAATAAACCATATATTGTCGCAATCGCATGTTCAATGTCTTCATGTTTCCAAATGTTTCAGTTTTTCTGTGAAAACAACTGTTTTCATACAGCGATAGCTGTGTACAAAAACAACAAAAACAAAAAAAAGTATATATAAAAAAAAGAAAAGAAAATTCACATTTATGTATAGGTTGGAGTGTTGAGTATTTTCTCCTTCCCTCCTCCTCCCTCTCCCTCTCCCTCTTCCCAATGATAATAATAATAATAATAATAATATTATTGAGAATATTTCCCATTGACAAGGATAGCCACATACAGACCCTGGGGGGAGACAGGGCCCCGATCTGCAAACGTCCAACACACGAAACAGACACACCTGCCTCAGGATTCATTATTCTTTCCTTTCCATCCCTCTTCCCATTTCCCTCTCTCCTCCTTCCCTCCCCCTCCTAATTCCTCCTTTTTCCTCATACTTCCTCCTTTTCCAGTCCTCCAACCATCCCTACACATCCCACTGTCGACCCGTGGTGGCAATGGCAAGTGACAATGGTTTGGACTGTATTGTGTTATAAATATGAGGATCTCTTTGTCAGCATAGGCTGGTTTATGCCAGGCGTGGCACTCCGAATTACTTGGAGGTGCCTGGGTGATAATGTTAAAATAAGAGTAACATTATAGTATAACTATGACATATAAGTCTTGAGAGGGTCATTAATTGGCTCAATGATGAAATCCAGCGGCGTGGATGAAGGTGTAATGTGTGAAGGTCTATCACTCGTGCTTTAATCTAACTCCAATTTTCAAGTGATCATTAAATTTAGAATGTGTTTCTAATTAGTAACTAATCACAAATATTGGTTCATTTAAATTGAGATATTTGATTATATTTGATTAAAAATGAATCTAAGAGTGAGAGGTGCATTCAGCACGTTCAGTATAATCATTGTATTTGGTCGTTTACATTTTGATTCTTACAGGAATCGTTCACCCAAAAATAAAAACGGTCATAATTTACTTCCCTGCATGTCGCTCCTAACCTGTGTGACCTTCTTTCTTCTGTGAAACACAGTAGTTTGGGTCTCATTGCTTTCCATTGTGTGGACAAAAAACATTTCTCAAAATATCTTCTCTTATGTTCCACAGAAGAAAGTCACACTGTTTTGAAATGACTTGAAGATAAGTGAAGTGACGACAGAGTTTTCTTTTTTGGGTGAACTATCCCTTTAACATGAAATGTTTTTGTTTGGCAGTATTTTCACACAGTTCTTGTGTTCAGTAATATAATAACACTCACCGTAGTTTCTTCAGTTTACAGTGTGGATCCTCCAGTAGAGCAGAAAGCAGCTTCACTCCTGAGTCTCCTGGTGTATTACAGCTCAGATCCAGTTCAGTCAGGTGTGAGGGGTTTGATCTCAGAGCTGAACTCAGAGCAGCAAAGCCTTTCTCTGTAATATAACATCTGGAAAGACTGCAGAGAAAACACAGAAAAAATAAAGATGAGTTAAGTTCATTCACCGTTTATCACAGACCCATGAATGAGGTGTCAAATCGACCGGCTCATTGAGGAGAAGAGTGCTGTATCTTTTCTAAGCGATCGGACCTACGATGTTCGCACAGCGGACGAAAAAGCAGGCAAAGAAAATCCCATAGACTTAAAATGGCGGAATGTTCATGAATTTGATTCTCAACTGTCACTTTCTCTCTCTCTCACTCACTCACTCACTCACACACACACACACTCTCTCTCTCTCACTCACTCACTCACTCACACACACACACACTCTCTCTCTCTCTCACACACACACACACACACACACACACTCTCTCTCTCACTCACTCACTCACACACACTCACTCACTCACTCACTCACTCACTCACTCACTCACTCACACACACACACACACACACACACGTCTGGTTTGCTATCCTTGTGGGGACTCTCCATAGGCGTAATGGTTTATATACTGTACTTACTGTATGTGCTATTGTCCTACACCAACCTACACCTAAACATACCCCTTACAGGAGACTTTGTGCTATTTCAGATTTTCAATACACTCCATTCTGTGTGATTTATAAGTGTTTTGAAAAGTGGGGACATGGGGTAATGTCCTGAAAAGTCACCTTCTCCTTGTAATATCTGTCATACCCTTGTCATTATACACATTCATGACCTCATTTGTCACAAAAACGTGCACAGACACACACACACACTCTTTCACTCTCTCTCTCTCTCTCTCACACACACACACACACACACACACACTCACACTCTCTCTCTCACACACACACACACACACACACACACACACATATGGGGTGTGATAACTGAACTTACTTTGCTAACTAAGCACATTCGTGTCGGTCGTCGCTTATCTTTCTGTGAGCAGAAGTCGTGACTGATGGCGTGAGATAAGAAGCACAACACTTTCGTTGCCCTCTTCTCGTGTGAAGCTGTGTGAGAAGATACGTGACGTCTGCAGTAACTTTTGCTGTGATTTTGTGAAATGTCTTAAATGCTATAAATTACTGGGGTTTTTGTTTTGTTTTGTTTTGAGCAAAAAGAAAGAAAAAACCTGTATGTTATAACATTTCAGCACCTCCAAATCCATGAATATTTCATAATCTTATTTAAATAGTTATTGTAGGAGCCATGCTTACTATCTTATTCCATTTTACTATATGTTCATTTAAATATTAGTTTGCTGCTTTGTTGTTAATGTTGTTTATTTCTCTGAGTGTGTGTCCTCTGTGGGTGTGAAGGGAGAATGTACCCCTGACAGGAGAGGGGTGCTGGTCACAGTTGCCAAGTCCGCGTATTATACGCGACTTTGGGCTTCTTTTTTTGTAAAGTCGCGGTTTTTTGGGCTTATTTAAAAAAATATGGTTGCTTGTTAGGGAAATCGGACAAGCAACTTTGTTTCTTTATTTATGTTCGCTGTATTCTCCAGTGCATTGATTGACACTCAGTCTGCTCGCAGTTAATATTAATATTAATATTGTTTCATGAATTCTGTGTTAGTATTCGAGAAAAACTGTAAGACAGCTTATTAGAAAACAAAACATTTGGAAAATTTTGGGACAAGATTCACAGATTTCAATGTACACTGATTATATAAAACTATACGGTCAGTACATCAGAGTTAAATTAAAGTGTTCTATGCATTTATTTCTGTTCAAAAGTATGGAAATTGATTTTTATAAATAAGCTTCAAATAGTCCTATTCTGAATCCTGTGGCTCTCTCTAGTGGACAACATTAATATCACAGCTTTTAGCCTCAGGTTATGTTATCACACAGGCTTTGATAATAAAATAAACTGCATAAATAACTACCTATGAGTGTTTTTCACTGTTTATAATTCACTTACCAAGAAATATCACCTAAAAATCAAAAGCAAATCATGAAGCCCTATTCAGCGACTAACATGCAGCTTTTCTCCAAATATATTCACAGTAACCATATAAATAAAATATTAGAATATAATAAATGTTAATCAGAGCACATGTGAACTTACTGGTAATAATTAATGCATCACGGCACAGTAGACCTAACTTCTGAAAAGTAGATAATTGTATGATTAGCAGATGTCTCATTTATTGATAAATAGTTAATAAATGTTTATACATAGGCCTATTTGACAATGTTTTGTTTCTGGTCTACCGCAGTTTGACACATTTTCATCAAATGTTATCATCTATTATCTATGTTCATGTGTTGATATCTACTGAAGTCTTATGATCGCAGTCGTAGGAGACAGATGTGTAATTCAGCTGCTGTTATCATGATCATTACCACCTTAAAGCCTTGCTTGGGGCAAAACAGGAGAAAGACAAATGATTATCAGTGTATTTATTCACACGTACGTTATTCACACGTTCCTTATCCAGATGTTAATCCACACGTACTTTCAGACGCAAAGTTAAAAAAAATCCGGTAACACTTTCTATGAAGCCCGTATTTATTATACATTATAAGGATATTCTTAAGGCATTATAATGAATGCATAATGCATTATAAAAAACCTTATAATGTGTTATAAAATGTCATGAATAATCATAACAACAATTATAATACACTATAGTACTTACGTATTTGTGGTTATAACTTTTAAGAGTATGATTATTTATAACACACAATGAACACCATATTAAATCTACTTCATTTATAATGGGCTTTATCATAGCTTGACATTGTTTATTTAAGATCTGCACAGTACCTTACTACATCTGCAATGTTTATATATATAACACTAATTGTATTAGTAGACTTAGGTCGGGGAGGTAGTAGGGTTGCACGATACACCGGTACTACGGTAGTATCGCGATACTAAAGCTTAAAAATACCCGCGGTGCCATTGCATTTTTTAAACGGTAGTATCGTCCATACGGTACCGTAAGATATGTTGTATGCACGGCAAGAACACTGTTTCAAACGTTCATTTGAACATTCATGCCAGCAGAAACATTACAAGTTGATTGCCAAATGTCTTTCTGCTGTGCTCTGTGTATACGCATTATATGGTATTGAGTGTTTCCCGATGCTTCAGTTCGGTTTGCAATGAGAAGTCGCACTTGCACGTCGTTGTTCATGCTGCAGTTTATCAGAAGAAAGGGTCTGATTCAGACCATCTTATGTCATTTTAAACAACAGCAGCTCAAGCATCACTTATTCAACATCATAATATCTTACAAGAAAGTATTCTCACAGTTTAATTAATTTGACCACTTCTAGAACATGTGTAATAGTTCGTTTCTGCTAACTCGGAAATTTCAAGATACACGAGCAAAAAAAAAATGCTCCTGACAGTTCGGCAATACGACACGAGCAAGAGTGCTGTTTTTGATTCTTTTGAATGACTCAGTGATTCAATCACGAACTTCTGCCACCTGCTGGCCGTTTTAAGTTTCCCATCTAAAAGTAGGCATATTACATTATTTTCCAACATATTTCTATATTCAGAATTTAGTATTTAAAACACTAATCTCATAACATTATTTATGCAATTATGTATAAATGCCACATCTAAATGTCACTTCATGCAGCTTCTGTGCAGTGCTGAGATGAGTTTTGTTTAGATTATTTCATGGAAAACAATAGCCAGTCATTCATTCACATTAAGTATTCAGAGAATAATATTGTCTGTTTTCACTTACATCTATTTATTTATTAAATTTTGATTCATTTTGTAGAATTGAATTTTAAATTAACACAATACTGCATAGTATCGTGATACTTCAGCTGGTATAGTATCGTAAGATATTTTTATGGTATCGTGACAACCCTAGTAGGTAGACTGTTCACATACTTGCAAAGTATCCTATACTCAGTTTGTCTGTTGAGGAACCATCAAAATAAAGTGTTATCATACAGTATATTCAGCAGACACACTACTAATACTCTCATGACGGCTAGTTGACATGTAGTTACAGAGTTACTTATCAACAGCTGTCTAAAGGGTGCCATCAAAATAATCAAACTGATATTATATTTTTTTTAAATGTTCAAAGCAAATGTGTCATATTACACATTCATCTGATCTGATATCTGATCTTATGGCTGTTTGAGAAAATAAATATATATTATTGTTATTATTATTACTTATAAGTGGTCTTTGTCTGCTTTAAGTAAAGTAACATAAGTAACGTGGCAAGATATGAGACTTATAATACATTATAACTATGAGAAATATAATCCATTGTAACTTAAGCGCATGGATCGTGTTCATTGTGTTATAAATCATCATACTCTTAAAAGCTATAACCACAAATAAGTAACTATTATAATACATTAAAACTGTTCTTATGAATATTCATGAGATGATACAACATATTATAAAGTTATTTGTAATGCATTATGCATTCATTATAATACCTTAAGAATACCTTTATAATGTATAATAAAGACGGGCTTCATAGAAAGTGTTACCAAAAATCCTTTCTTTGCTACGTCAAAATCTAACGAGTCAAATCTTTTTCACACACACACACACACACACACACACACACACACACACACACACACACAGGCGTAATGCTTTTTCTACTGTACAGACCGTATGTGCTATTGCCCTCCATTTAGGTCTCCACCGTGACACGAGTCCCCATGAGTCTGTGTGTAATTGCTTGTGGTGTTCCTCATTTTTAAATGAATACATGCTAAGTGAATAAATGTACATATTTTGTTATTTAATTTGATGTAATTCCCTCTTTTTTTCAATGAACGGCCTACACAGAATCTCACAGCAACTGTGGTAATAACAGGAGACCCATTTGGTGAGCAGCAGATTCTCCTGATGGTGAGGAGCTACTTGCTGACGAACCTGCCGACATGAGTTTACCTTACTATGAGTGCCTATTCAACATTATACAGAAAAGCAATTAAAAGTACACTAAAGTGCACTATTTTTCTACAGTGTCTGTTGGAGGAGATCATGGACCCTTTTCACAAGACGATGATGCATTTCAGCGGTCATCATCGTAAATCCTCGATTTAAAAAATAAAAAATTATATATATATTTTGATTTTTAAAAAATTATGTACATTTATAACACTATACTTTGTATTATATCACATTTGTATCAAATTACAAAAAAAAACTAGTTAACGCAAACGCAAGGGTGTTTCTAACGCAGTGTCTGTGGGAGGGACGGTAAATTTGACATCCTTCTCTCTTCTGACTGCTGTTATCAGTCTCTGACAATTTTTTTCCTTTGATTGAAAGTCGTGAAAATGCTATCGCAGAGTTTTTCTTTTGCTATTTGAGCAAATGGGAATGCAAAAAATATATTTGTAGTACTCTCCCATTCACTGCTCTCGAAGTTTACCCAACTATGACGACTTCCGCTGCTGAGAAACCCGGAAATGTGAAGGTTTATTAAGCTACATACAGCTATCTTGAGGCTTATCAATTTCTTAAAATGTCCTGTGTGAATGCGCCCAATCAGTGACCTCCATTTAGAACAGGAAACAAATTGTTACTATTGAATGCACTGTACATCAAATTTTAATTAAATATTGTAATTTAACTTATTAACTTAAATTGTACTATTTTTGAGGTACATGAAATGTGTTTTAAAGTTCTGAGATATTTGAGTCACATTTATTTCTTTACAGTTTTGTCAAAGTGTAAATGTTTTATGTTTTGTTCATAACAATATTAACACTATTGTGTTTCCATGAATGGGATTGTGATGTGCAGTATTGACTATTTAAGGTGATTATTTGAAATACGGATATTGCTGTTGTTTATCAATAAACAATGTTTGATATGCATTTGTTTTAGTTTTTCAGTTTGTTTATTAAAATTATTAAAAATGTCAATAGCAAGAACAATAAACTAGTGGGAGGGGTGGGGGGTGCAAATATTAAAGAACTGAAATTAGGAAATGGTGCCTCGAAGGTGGTTCCTGACCATTCTTAATAAAAGGGTTCCTCCAGGAAGCATTAAAGATCCTCAGAGAACCACCTCTTTTAAAACGGTGCCTAGAGGCTCTACAGAGGGTCCCTTGGCGGCAAAGTGAAGAACCCCAAAAGGTGCCTCCAGGAACCTTTAGTTTTTACAGTGTAGTCTCTTTAATCAAATTGGTGGCTTGAAATTTCTGGTAACATGTGATTATAATATTTCTAAAATCCCCCTCAAATTATCCAAATTTCATCAGCAAGCCCTTCTCGCTTGAAAAATCTGTTACTGTCACAATTTCTCTCCTCACACCTCTTGGAAATATAACTGCTTCAAATAAATCTTTATTTTTAACAAATTGTTTCAACAGAGACATTAATCATCTTATAAAAATGTTTGACAAATCTGGGAATCTTTTAACTTACGAACAATTCATGTCAACTTACAGTTTTCTCGTACAGTTTAGGGAACTTAATTCAGTTATTAAAGCTATTCCTGTAACACATTTTGACTTGACGTTCAATAAATGTCACGATGCAACAGTTCTCCACTTTTCCCTTAATTTATAAGGCAACTTTATGATGATGGTTTTCAAATTGCTTGGCATCTCCAGCTCCTCCATATAATCAATTTCTTCCATTACATTACAGCATCCACGCAAAAAGAGAGCATAACTCTGCAATGAATTTACATCCTCTGACTTTACTGAAGGCCATCCAAGAACCTTCTCTACATATGCAGCAGCTATTCTGAACTCATTGCCGAAATGTTCTTTTAACAATGCTTTGGCTTGCAAATACCCTCATTGTGCATCCATATGGTGACAACTGTGCACAAGTTCCCTGGGCTGACCTCGTGTGTATTGTTCCAGAAAGTATAAGCAATCTCGATTATGTTTGGTTTGGTCTTCTATTCCATGCTCAAACGCTCTGATGAAAGCTCTGTATTGCAGAGGATTACCATCAAACACAGGAATATCTCTTTGAGGCAGAGTGCTGGATTGTTGTTGTTCTACAAGGAGAGCAGTAATCTCATTTTGTTTCTGCATGACACTGCAAATGTTTGAAGTTGATGTTCCATCAATGTTCTGCATTACATTTGATGTTTGAACTGGTGACGCAGAATTATGGTCAATTTGTGGTGCGCTGTGAGTTTGCCGAATCACATTCCTTAAACCTCCTTGCTGGGAAGTTTTCTTTGGCATATATTCCTCCGCATGAGGGTTGAGAGTAACTTCTTTGCCACTAAAGGGCTCCGTAATAAACCCATTGCAAATCAACATCTTTCCACTGAACCATGTTTGTTGTTTTTCTTTTTCTTCGCTGGGCAAAAGAACCGCCACATAATTGTGCATTTCCCTTGCTTCATCTCTCAATTTGATGAATTTCTCAAAAGAACACTGCACCTCCTTTTCATATTCTCGGTTGGACATAAAATCTTTTATGATAGCCATTAAGTTCTTTGCCTTGTTTAGTTTACTCTTTCTTGTCTTTTGCAGAGTTTCCAACTTTTCCAATAATGCCTTAGGAGTGAGCTTAGTAGGCCTCTTTTCCCTCACAGGCTCCGTTTCCACTTTCTCACATGGCTCAATAGTCTCTATTTGTTCACCAGCAGCCACAACATCGCCATAATTCCCAACACTCATATTTGCAGACTGTAGAATTCATTCACCTTTGGCAACGTGAAAACTCAAGCAACCAATGCATTGAACTAACGCTATTAAATGTGTGCACACAAAATCATTCCTCAAGTAGCGCTACACATAACTTATTGACTTCATTCATTCGATTCGTCGCAGCTGCTCCTCGATTCACTGCAACGTCCAATTAGACTCAAATCCATAGCGAAGTCCAGTGATTAGTCCATTAAAATTTCAAAAGGTTCCAATGTAATGCGTGATAATCCACAAATAAGCATTTTTTGACAAATATAGTGACATAAATAGCCATTTTGTCACTTGAGGTGTTGTAGGGTGGTTTCTGACGCGTGAGATCCAAACAAGAAAAGTCATCCTCCAAATACTGCTTTACCAGATTTATTCATCACACAGCTCGTACAGGTCATTTCAGCTCACAGCTCCTCTGCACGGTGCACGTAAAATCCCATCCGATGCCTTTCCATATTCACCTCCAGACACGGTCAAAACATGTTGTGCTTCCCTCTAATTACACACCTGACTTTCTTACTCTTTGCCTACCTATATACTCATTAAGGCCCAGACTCCACCCAGTGGTCAAAAAGCTGAATTACAACAGACATTATGACTCTTACAATGTCTCCTAGAGGGGAATTTTTTCTGAACTCTAAAATTGATAATATTGTCTGGAGAAGAGCTTGGTTAATTCCTTTTAAATATTGTAAAGGAAATTATGATGGAAAATGATACCGGCGCAGCTGTGAGTATTATATCTGAGAAACAATCCCAAGCTGCGTTCTCAACAGAGTCACTGGAGATCACTAGAGTCACGCTGAAAACATACACAGGAGAGATTATGCCTGTGTTGGGACAGTTAAATACTCTTCAGACTGATTAAATTGTACAAGACTTGGTGCCACGGAGTACATGTAAATCATGGATTGGAGAAAGTCCTGTTAATCTGTCATTTTTGTAATTATTGATCTGTATGTTTAATTTTTATTTTAATTTAATGTACTTTAGGGGTGTGCCCAAAGCCGAATACCTTATACAGAAAGGCACAGATAATGGCTTTTAAAACGAATAACGGATAATGAATAATTCTGCATGAATATTCGTCTGAGGCTGCAGCACAGTCTGGTGTTTGCTAGATAACAGGTGAGCAGGGGATCAGCACGATATTTTACACAAACCTCTAAAGTTACGCAATAATGAGTGTGTGAAGTGAATGAATTTAAACTTTATGAATGAAAAGAGCGCAAATCAAACACCGCTTGCTGTTGACTCTCCGGCATCTCTCAGAAATCAGAGCTTGACAAGAGTAATATCAACTAAAATAATACATCATACACGTTCTGTTATTTGTATATATTTAAAAGGCAGTGATTTAAACCTTATAGGCTACGATATGATACGAATGAATGGACTAAGCACAGCGCGATCACCAATCAAACAGCCGTGTTGCACGTCTCTCAAAACCAAACCAGCTCTCTGTCAAGAGTAGGCTAATAATCAGCTTAGATACAGATACATTTTCTACTAGGCCTACATGTTTGCTTCTTTATCTTTTGATGGTTTGTGTGGCACACGCACATTATTTAGTAAAACATTATTTAAAAAGACTGCTTAAAGAGTTACGTAATGATAAAGTGTGCCTTGAATTAATTCAGTCGTGTTCAGATGATTACTAAACGTTTGTCATGAAAGCTCTCTACTTGTATGATCAATTTATTTTTAGAAATTAATTTTATATTTTATAACACTGAATAGAGCAAATAGTCGAAACACAAATATTTTTCCATAGGCTATAGCTACTGTGCTCTTTTTTTCCATACTTTTCCAGACCTGCAAGTTACTTGAGTGAAATACTTGTTTAAACTGCGCAGGAACCGGTGAGCGAAGGAAATCATGTTGTTTTACATTAAACCTCTAAAACTACAACGCAGTAACAAGTGTGTGAAGTATTGCTCTCAGTGTTGCTCTTGCCTTTTTCCATGCATTTCCTGGAAATTACCTAAATCAATTTCCATATTTCTAAACTGCATAGGTAACACTTTACAATAAGGTGTCATTTGTTAACATTAGTTAATGTATTAACTAACATGAACAATGCATTTATTACACTATTTATTAATCTTTGTTAATGTTAGTTAATTAAAATACAGTTGTTCATTGTTTATTCATGTTAACAAACACAACTTGTGATTTTAATAATGCATTAGTAAATGCTGAAATTAACATTAACTAAGATTAATAAATGCTGTAGAAGTATTGTTCATTCTTAGTTCATGTTTACTAATGTTGTTAACTAATGAACCTTACTGTAAAGTGTTACCACTGCATAGGAACCCTTACTGTTTTAATTGGAAGATACCTAAATATTTATTTATCGGATCACGAAGGTCCCCAAATGGGACTCGAACTCGCGTTCCTGAAGCATAACCGCACTGCATCTCAAGCACTGCCTATACAAGAGTATCGGCTCCGACTGTAAGAAGATATTTAAATAAACATTATAATCATTAAAAAATATATTTTAGTCAAACATGGCATATTTGTTCAGTGATAACTACAGAAAAAAAGAAAGGCTGTAAAACCTTAGACATTTTTTTAATGCTTTATTAATTCAATGCGTAAAACCATAGACATAATGGTCTTATCAAGTATAACTGTACGACGTTCTGGTTCAAGCTCCGCCTACTTCTGGTTTTATCCGAATACAGATACAGACACGAATAATTTTGTGATTGTTACAGATACAAATACTAGCTTTGCTGCACACCACTTATGTACTTCCCTGCATGTCGCTCCTAACCTGTGTGACCTTCTTTCTTCTGTGAAACACAGTAGTTTGGGTATCATTGCTTTCCATTGTGTGGACAAAAAACATTTCTCAAAATATCTTCTCTTATGTTCCACAGAAGAAAGTCACACTGTTTTGAAATGACTTGAAGATAAGTAAAGTGACGACAGAGTTTTCTTTTTTGGGTGAACTATCCCTTTAACATGAAATGTTTTTGTTTGGCAGTATTTTCACACAGTTCTTGTGTTCAGTAATATAATAACACTCACTCTAGTTTCTTCAGTTTACAGTGTGGATCCTCCAGTAGAGCAGAGAGCAGCTTCACTCCTGAGTCTCCTGGTTTATTACAGCTCAGATTCAGTTCTGTCAGGTGTGAGGGGTTTGATCTCAGAGCTGAAATCAGAGCAGCACAGCCTTCCTCTCCAATACTGCAGTTATACAGCCTGCAGAGAGAAAGAGAAAAACTTTAAATACTTTAAATCTTTGTTATTGATATTTTGTGTGACAATACAAATTGAAATAATGATAACAAGGTGAACAGTAGGATATTGTCGGTTATTAATCCCTTCCACAATCCCCCCATTCATATTAACTCAGATGAACAGAAAAAAGTACATTAAATAAATAAATAAACAATAACAAAGGAAATAAAACAAATATAATTAACCAATATATAAGTAAATTACAAAAAAAAAATCCCTTCCAACAGATGACAAACATTACATGTTGCCAGTTACAGGTGCACAGGGTAGTCCTTTAATATAGTCCAAAAAAGTGATCTCAAGTCTAATAAAAGGATTTCAGTGAACCAGAGAGTGAGCTTCTTAACTTTTCAAGTCTGATACAATAAAAACATGTCCTGTATCCACCTCCCAGCAAACACAGAACGCTGTGAGGACGTCGTGGTAAAGTTCCATTTTTAGAATCTTGGCTAACGTTCCAGAAACGTCGCGGGCACGTCCTCAAAAGATGGCGCTTGTTAGTCCCATGAAGAACGTTGTAGCAGCACTGGTGTCAAAAGTACTCACATTCATTACTCAGGTAGAAGTACAGATACTAGGGTTTAAAAAGACTTCTGTAGAAGTTGAAGTATCAACTCAAGCTTTTTACTCAAGTAAAAGTGTAAAAGTACTGGTTTCAAAACTACTTAAAGTATAAAAGTAAAAGTAATGTAAGGAAAAAAATGCCATTAAGAACAAAAGCTTAGGTCGCGCCACAGGGGCCTATTGTGCACTACCCCACCTCCTCAAAAAAACATTTTTCTAAAGGCCATAATGACTATAATGTTATATTAAAATATTAATGTTGAAAAATTTGGGTTGCACTAGGCTACCTGTTTCAGCCGCATATATGCCCATTAAAAATTAACGCATTTTAGTATAATGCAAATACATTAAAGAACCATATATGTGTACTACTGAGCATTAACGTGTTTCATGGAGCGGAAGATATGATGACTAGTTGCCTATAAGTATTGTAATGGTGCAGAAAGTCAAACTTCAGAGGAATGTCATCATTAACCTTTATTGGAATGTAAATGTACACCCAAACTTAGCTGCAGGAATCTGTGAGGGCAACGGACAAGAAAATTGCTGTACCCGGGGCAGGCTTAGTAACAATTACCCTTGTATGGTTGTCTATATAATATCAGGGGTGCACATAAGTTTTTCAGCCTGGTTCTCATATGAGAACCTGGAGATTTGGTTTGGTCCTCACACAGGCCATGGCATGCAGTGTGACCCATAAACTATAACTATAAAAAAAATAATTAATAATAATGATAATAATATTATTGCACTTCATTTATTTTTTTGTTTGTTTTTATATATACAAATTAACTAAAAAAAAACTAAATAATCAAGTGTGATAATACAAATGCAATTATTTCATAGTAAACTTAAAAATAAAATGTCAATATTTTTATTATTATCATTATTTTAATTTTAATTTTCATCATTTTCAAACGTAAAATCAGCGAGCTTTTATTTTGGCGGGTTGCCGCGAGTAAGTATTATGCGCGTCAGTGTATGAAATGTCACATACAGTTTTGCTTTGAAAACGGCAGCAGGTAGCCTAGATTATGCTTTCAGTTTGAATAGAAATCTTATACAGTACAGTTTGTCGGTCTAAAATGGTCAACCATGTCGGTACGCAAATGCGCTGTCAGAACTGATTTATGCAGCGCATGCGGACCACTTATGTGCACCCCTATATACAAGGGCGTAACCATGGTATAGATATTGGGGGGGTCCAAATGTGAACAACCCCCCCGCCATAAACATTACTTATTGCAAATAGTGGCACTTATCTGCACCTCTGCATTGTAATACATTATAAAATAGTATGCAATAACTTATTGAGTGTCATTTTTACATTTTATTTAAAATTATTAGGACAAAAGCCCTCCCTACACCTACCCTAACCCTACCCGATACTTTATGTTCAACTTTTTGATTATTTACTTCATTTTTATTGGAAAATAAATGCTTTTCTGATGTGATTTGAAATTTAAAAAGGGAGAAAAAAAGTTCGCCAAAAGGCAGATTCGAACCCCGGTCGAGCGTGTCAAAAGAAGCGTAACACACGCTTTACCATCTGCACCACTGAATCTAACGAATGATAACCGTCTTTTGCTAATTTGACCATCCCAATAATACGTTTGTGGGTGGAATTAATGTAAATAGCCTCTGTCAACAACATGGATATTGGCACTTAGACACTCCGATTTTTTTTTTTTTTATTCCCAACAATTAAACAGTTGCCCACAGAAAAAAACAGTGACAGCCCCACTTCCCGCGCCTCTGTTACCGTCTGAAAAAAAAGGCGAATGTCCGCCTGTTCGTCCGGTCCTGCTTCTTTGTTTTAGCTCCTACCTTCATTTCATTTAAGCACCAGTTACAGTCGGACTGAGCGGTTTTTTCAAACGATGCCGCAAGCCGGCGTTTACGTCCCCCCCAAAGTATATGGTGGTTACGCCCATGCCTATATACAATAAACATTAGTGCTGTCAAAATTAATGATTAATCGATTAATAAACTCAATCCTGATACCTTCCTGGTTTGTACTATGCTCAATTCTAAAGCTAATGGCAACAGTCACATTTAACTAGAAGATGTAACAAACACTTTGGACTCAATGCTGTATGTACAACAACAGAGTAATTAATCTACAACAGTTACATTCCGCTCGAGTTCTCTTCTTGAGTCTCTGAGAAGGACATCTTCGTACTTGGCTACATACGTCTGCTGTGTCCAGTGTTGGGGGTAACGAGTTACAAAGTTAGTATAGCCTACTTATCACAACATTGTCAATCGCAATCGCTAATTTATTCAAACGTCTACCGAACTACTTACTGTAGCTTAATTTGCGGAGGAGAAGAGAAAGCACCTGTTTGATAAATGAGCCAGTAGTGGAGAAATAATAACTTTTAAGAAATAATCTTTTTTGAGTAACGACCCCAACACTGTGTCCTTGCTGGAATGTGAGGTGATTTGTGTCATGTGCAGGTACAAACCAATAGGGTGTCGGAATGGTATATGTTTATACCTCTCATCCAACCACAATCAGATTCACTCTCTCCGGATGGCGCGATTTATCCGGATAGGTTTTTGTTTTTTTTTGAACGATGACAAGCCGGAATGAAAACAAGCTGAAATGAAATAGGAGTAACGAGGCTATTTTTTTAATATAAGGAGTAGAAAGTACAGATAATTGCGTGAAAATGTAAGGAGTAGAAAGTACAGATAATTGCGTGAAAATGTAAGGAGTAGAAGTAAAAAGTCGGCTGAAAAATAATTACTCCAGTAAAGTATAGATACCCAAAATTTCTACTTAAGTAAGGTAATGAAGTATTTGTACTTCGTTACTTGACACCTCTGATTGTAGCGACGTGGTCAGCTGGTCTTCAGATAACTTTTCATATTATTGCACTACATGTATTATTATGTTAAAGGGTTAGTTCGCCAATTTAAGACATGAAGTTGTATGCAATCCTTACCAGCACTATAGTGCATACACACTGACCCACCCTTTAGTCACCTCCCTGGTCAGAGTTCTGGCCGCTGGAAGACAGCAGCGCGGATTGATAGAAATGGAAAGAAAATAGTGCCGATTAAAACTGAGGTATGAATTTTGTCAGGCGTGTTTTTTGTGATGTAAATTAATCAAGCTTTGAAACGCAAATCATTTTTTCACGTAAAAACGCACAGTTTTGAGGCCCGGAAACTAACCGAGTACTATCTTGAAAACTTCCAGCAGCCAGAACTCTGACCAGGAGGTGACTAAAGGGTGGGTCAGTGTGTATGCACTATAGTGCTGGTAAGGATTGCATACAACTTCATGTCTTAAATGGGCGAACTAACCCTTTAAGATACCATTTGGATAGCCTATATTTTGGGAATTATACTTAATTCATCAAGCATTTTAAAAGATGACATGACTAATTATTATTTCTAGACATATAATATTTGTCATCAAATTAAGGACAAAACAAAAACCAAATAGTTTGCTTAGCAAATGGTGATCATTGTTAATGACATGTTTGTGAATGACTGAGAATGAGATTTATTGAAAGAGGGCACAGGACAAATTAACATTTAAACCAGCAGCGCGCGTCACTGTCTGAGTACTGCAAGAGTGCGCGTGTCCGTCATTAATTAGACCGAGGCTGCCGAAATCATGTTCAGTGTCTGTGGGATTAATAATTGCGCCTTTCCCCCTCAAGTGACAGGCCTGTAAATTGTGTCGTCTGCTCGTTAATGGTGTTAATGGTGTTTTTTACATGCATGCTTTTTATGCTAGTTTCATTCTCAAATAGATCTGATAGTTTCAACAAATATTTAATAAACAAATGGTTCACTTTTTTTTAGGTCCTGACTGCCACCAGTTGAGTCAATGATTCAGTGAGTTGCTTGTAAGAAAAGTTGCTCATTTGTTACCACCTAGTATTATAAATGTTTTATTCATTGCTGTAAAACTAAGTTTTTTGTTTTTTTTTAATCATCAGGTGGAGAGACAGTCTGGGCAGCAGCAACAAGACAACTATTACAAGTAGAGATGGGTTTCAAGAACTGGTACTACTTTGGTTCCTGACTTGTTCAGTACTGAAAAAATGGATATAAGCTACAGGATCAATAGTGCTGCTATCAGTATTTTAGTAACGTTGATTCATTACCCTTTAGACACAACCACACATCATCCAAACCATCTCCAAGTGGATGGCTGCAAGGATCCAGGATCAAGAGATCATTCATCATGAAGACTGTTCCATAGCAAGCAGCGAATCCTGGGTGAAAGACTAAACCTGGTTGTTTCAGCATCACTCAGGCAAGACTAAATACATTTAAACTGATTTCAGTAGGTTATATGTTTCAGGTCATCCTGACCATTCTGTTGTCCTGGATTTGAAGACATGCTGGAACTGCATTTCTCATGGTTGAAAGATTTGTGCAGCGGTATCCAGACATATAAGCAGCCTTCCTGGACCCACACGACTAAAGGCTCTGGAGGAGAGACAGGTAATCCACAGGGTTGGATTTAGGGATGCAATGATACCAATTTTTCAGAACCGATCCGATCCCAAAAACTCTGAGTATCTGCCGATACGGATCCAATATCAGTGCAGTTTAAAAATAAAAAAAATCAATGTAGAATTTCTATACTTCTGTGTGTTGACCTGATCATCGCTCTTTTGTGTGTTAAACACAATCTGCTAAATGGACAACTTCATTTTAATGAAAAATAACAAATGAAAAAATATATAATCATAATCTATGACAAAAATACTATTATAAACTAGATTACTGGATAATTCAGCAGCAAAAGATACTCTAGAAAAAGCATGGGTGCACAATAATTTGATAAAATCTAAACATTTAGTGAAACATTTTAGTGAAATTAAGGCCGTTCCACACAGAGCGCAATGCGAATCGCCGTCGACGGTGCTTTCACACTGAGCGAGAAACGATTGTTCACCTTGTGCTGATTCACGCCTGCACGCTCTGTGGCGCTGACCAACAATGTATTTTTCCTCAGATGTGTATCTCGTATATGGATTTAACATCGTCCGCTGCTCAATATACAGCATTACATTTTGATAAATAAAGTTTGGTTCTACACCAGAAACACAAATATCTTTAATACTTACAAGAATATCCTATAATATAATTAGAGGTACAATTAGCATCAAGCTACACTTGAAAATTGATGAAATTATTAATGTGTTTGTTTATAAGTCACTTTAAACCATCATCGAGTGCTTCTAATAACTTCAGATTGTGATCTATAGTTGATTTTGATTATAATAGGCAGACTCGTTGTATGTCATCAACATCCTTTATTGTTATAAAAATACCATGAGCTGTATACAAAACACATACAGAAAATATTTAGTTATAATCATATGTCTATTTGCTTTCATATAGACTTGGTCGGTGTCGTGTCGTAGCTGTGTGGGCGGAGTCAGCGAGGGGGAAAACGAACCTTTCCCCCTCATTGGAGAAGCATGGTGTTGACCCAGAATGGTGTACATAAAATCATTTCTGCTGCTCGACTGAGCACGATACGTCGAGAAACTGAGCCGTATTGTGTCGGACTGTCCGTACGGTATCTGTGACTGGACAAACGACCCAACGAAATGACCAGAGGTGTCGTTTCCCGACAGTTTTTGTTACCTGATTGAGTCTCCAGGCAAGAGACAGCTTACTACAAGCCTATACGTGACAGCTTGTGAAAGTAAACATTTGTCGTTTTGTTTTGCTTAATCTTAATAAAGTGATAAAGACTAGAGTAAAAGCCTGTCATACTTTTCTATTTATATATAAAAAATAATTTTAACATGGACAAAACATAGGTAACATGAAAGGTCTACTGAAGTGCCTTGAAATGCACAGCATTATGTGGTGTGTGCTAAACGTAGCCTCATCATTCTCACAAATACACGCCGTAAAATAAAAAGATATAACCAAAAAAAACATGGTATATAGATCAGTGGTAGCGACACAAATGTGCAGCGCGTGCGCAGAATGATGTGCTTGAAGCAACACGGAGCGCTACACATAGAAATGTTCAAAGCACAAAGGAAAGAGATATTGGTGTGTAGCAGGGCTCGACATTAACGCTTGTCCGGGACAAGTGCATGTTTTGGACGGGCAAGTGAAAGAGAAATTTACTTCCTCAATCAGACAAGTAACTTGAAAAAGTCAATACCAGAAACAATAATAACTGCCTTTCTTTATGATACAGCCTTTTTTATAGGGGTGTGCGATATATATCGTTTGCGATAATGTCGTAATTGTTGTTTTAACAAGTATATTGCAAGAATCAAACAAAACACACTACAGAGTGCAGCATACATTACGTAAAGACTAGCGCACGAACGAGCGCGTTCTTTCACTGCATGATTCAGTATTAATGCATGAAGAATGATCAGAAAACTCAAGATATGGGGGAGGAAAATGTATATATTTATATAATTTCATATAGTTAAACAATATCACACGAAGATCGAGCACCGTTTTTTTTTTTGCTCCAAAAACCATCATGATTACAAATGTGATTTAATAACAGTTCAATAAACAAGAAGTTAACATTAAGAGACTTACGTTTTAGACACCATATTTCCTGTTTTTGCTTTGTTTCACCAACAAAAATCACTCCACACACAGCCACAGCACTGTTTTGCGTCTCTGAGCAACATGACGGTGTTTCGTGCCTGAATGAATCAACTGTTTAAATGATTCGGTTCAGTCGCAATGACTCGCTCATTAACAGTGACTTGCTGTAACCTACTGGCGGTTTTAGTTTCACATTTACAGTATTTTTTATTTTTAAAATAATTTTAAATATCAGTATTCAACGTTTTATGAATCAAAACATTATTTATTCATTTGTAACTGCAGATTAAAGCATCCCATGTCCCTCAGAGCTGCATTAAACAGTGGGTAAATATATCTATTCCACTTCAGATGCAGTTTCTGTGTTTCCTCTACATTGCAAAGATGAATTTTGTTGATACTGATTTCATTTGTTTGGTAACAGCCTAAATGTCTTATTATACTAATAGACTGATTGAAATGATCTCTAATTAAAAAATGTAAAATTTAAGTTTGAAAATTCATATATAAAAAAGTAAATTTTAGCATTTTATTTTTAAGTTTAATATAAAAAAAATTGTATTTGTAATTAATACTCCCTTTTTATTTTAAAATCTAATAGTATTATCACACTTTATTTTTTCGTTATTTTATTTAAAAAGAAAAATCTAACTAAATAAACTAAATGTGTTTCGTATAACTACAATAAATAATTATATTTATAACTCAATTTTTTTTTTTTTTTAAATACTCATCTGTACCTCACACTGAACACTTGAAATATAGTGCACAAAACTTTATGGTGCTTAATAATGTTTTGTGCCTTTCGTGGGGCTTAAAAATAGCACAGAATAGTACACGCACAATAATGGATTTGGATTGGTCTCCTCTGACCGATACTCGATCCGGCAGAAAATGCCAGTATCGGAGCCGATACCGATCCTGAGTATCGGATAGATGCATCTCTAGTTGGATTTCACAATTCAGTTACTCATAGCTAGATAGATATCAATTAATAGTCTAATTCCAGAGCCTGTGAGAGATTTAGTTTTTCCCGTCAGGAGGAATTTTGTTGAAATCGTTGATGTTCATATGGTCTTGTTATGAGAAAAATTACGAGCTGAGCAGAGTACCTTATGATAGTGGTTTTCAATTCTGGACCTGGGGACACACAGCACTGCACATTTTATACATCTCTCTTTACTGACACAAGCTTAGTTTAGTTCATGGAGCTCTTTCCTAAGGAGCTGATTATCTGAATCAAGTGTGTTTAACAAGAGAGACATACAAAGTGTGCAGTGCTATGGGTCCCCAGGACCACAATTGTAAACCACTGCCTTTATGAGCACCTCCCGAGCTCCTAGTCATTTTTAAATGTTTAAAAAATATTGGAGTTGGCCTAAATTTGACCAATGTAAAGACTCTCCCCTATTCCTAAACCATACACAACCACATCACTTTGCTTGTTCTGTCTGGGGGATCTGAGGGCATGGTCTCGTTTAAGAAATTATGTACATTTTAAAGTTAAATTCGTCTATCTGGTGCACTTTGAGAGTTCAATATTAAGAATGCTGGAAATGCTGTTCTTTTTAACTTTTTATTAATCAAAGAATCAAAGAAAAAAGTAACAGGTTCCAAAAATATTAAGCACAACAGTTTCACTGTAAATCCGCATATAATATATATATATATATATATATATATATATATATAATATTGCATATAAAAAGCAACACTGATAATAAATCAGCATATTAGAGTGATTTCTGAAGGATCATGTGACACTGAAGAATGGAGTAATGATGCTGAAAATTCAGCTTTGATCACAGCAATAAATTATATTATAAAATATAGGTATTAAAATAGGAAACCAATATTAGATATTGCAATAATATTTCACAATATCACTGTTCTTTTCTGTATTTTTGAAATAAATAAAGCCTTGATGAGCAAGAGACTCCATTAAAAAACAAGGTCAGTTATTTATTAGGTTTATAATATAGGCCAAACATAATATAATATCAAAACAAACTAAAGCATTTAAATTGATAGAATAGAATAGAATAGAATAGAATAGAATAGAAAACTGAAGCAAAACTTAAACTGAGATCTGTAAGTTAAATACCCAGCAAGCAACAGCCGTCATTTCACCGTCTCTGTTAACTATAGACCCGACATAGTCTGGCTGTGTGTAACCCACTTCTAGCCCAAATAACCTTGAATTTGGATACATGTGGTTTTTTGGCAGAAAAACTTGTGAGATGTATGATATTCAATAATGTAAGCAAAGCCAACAGTGATTGCAAGGTGTTTGAATGAATTAGAAATAATACATAGAAGGGAAGCTTGATTGAGTGTAATTGGCTTCAGTTTGTTTACATTTGAATTTTGACAGTTGGAGTTTGAATAGTCTTGGCTCATCTGAACATTCCGTCAATGTAAGTCTATGGGATTTTTATGATTTTTAATCTTCATTTTTATGAAAACTGTAAGTCCGATCAGTCTGAAGAGATATAGCAGCTCGAGTCAGACCGGTCTGAAGAGCTGGGCTGAGTTTGGTGGTTCTAGCTTGAAAGCTCTAGGAGGAGATGAAGTTTACCAGCCGGAGCGCAGCGGCCGAACAACAAACCATAAAGAACATTCCTGCTTGGTCTTGTATCTGTGTTTTCATTCTTACATGTGTTCATTATTTATCTGTATTGTTTGTTATCATGTTTAGGAACCATGACATTAGTGAAGGGAGCAGATCAGAGTAATAATTGATCTCTAAACACACATGTGTCTTCTGGCCTGGAGAGGTCTGTGCTGCTGTCTGAAGTGCATACAGGCATCTGTAGCTCATGGGTTCAGACAGCGAGCCTCAAAGCCTGGGAGCAGAGTCAGACACTGCACATCAAGTGTGGGGGTCACATTCTCCTCTAAGACCCGGTTTTGGCAGTTTTCAGATGCGGAAGTTAAATTCTCTCACAAAAACAACTCCAGAAGCCTTAATAGCGTATTTTAAAGTATATTTTAAAGAAAATCTAGTTCCTACATTATTTTTCTATACATCGACTCACTGGGGTCTCTAACCTGCAACATGCCCTTTAACCCCCTCAATCTGTATTATATTTTAGGGTTTCAAAAAATTCCCTCGTGTCCAAATTCAACATGAAGGAGGTGGTCTGCTGCAGAAAGAGGCTTTTGAAAAGACTGCACTGTTCTCGATCATTAGAGGTATGTTTATAAAACACAACATTCACCAGAGAGCTTCTCTCTTTTTTTAATACACTGAATGGTGATACACAATATATATCTCCTTTTTGTTTTTAGTAGACATCCAAGCAAAAGAGAATGACTCCGTGTCACAATTAGAGTAATTAAAGTAAAACATTGTCAAAAAAGCTTTTCTTATGCTAATGTTTTCTCTTATTTGGCAGATGCTGTGATAACAGTGTTTAAAAACTCTCTCTGCCGCTGTTTAAAAACTAGCCCTCGTTGCACTTTTGAAGTGCTGTTGTTTCAGCCGAACTACTCAGTGGTGTTTGCCTTGATCTATCGCCCGCCAAACAAAGATGTTCTCAACGAGTTTGCTGAGTTTCTGGGGGATATTGTTACTAGCCGTGACAAAATCATAATCCTGGGAGATGTTAATATCCATGTATGCTGTGACTCTAAACCACTCTCAAAAGAGTTTCGAAGTCTCATTGACTCATTTGATTTTGATCAGTGGGTGTCTGGCCCCACTCATATTCAGGGTCATACTCTGGATTTAATTTTATCACGTGGTTTGCCTGTATTGGACATTAACATCTTAGACTCAGGCATGTCAGATCATTTGCCAATCTTACTTTCTGTACCTTCTACTGGAACTACACATAAGCATGTTATCGGCCCTGATTTGTTGTCTGTCATCAGCAAATGTCTCTGTACTGGGACCGTACCCGACTGTCTTAAACATGCTTCTGTTCTGCCTCATCTTAAAAATAAATAAATAAAATCTAGATTACTTAGATCTAGGGACTCTGATTTACTATATGTTCCTAGAACCAGACTTAAAAACAGGAGTGATCGCGCATTTGCGGTCATCGGTCCTAAGTTATGGAATAGCCTTCCAGCCTACATTAGATCCGCTCAAACTTTGTCAATTTTTAAATCTGCTTTGAAAACTTACCTTTTTTCCGTGGCTTTCAATATTCCCTGATTCTCATTGGCATTGCTATTTTTGATTCCAGCATTTCTCCTCTACTTTGTTTTAATTTTATTTTAGGTTCATAATTCAATTGTCTTTCTAGTGCTTTAATGCTGTGTGTTTGCCTGTCTTTTTTAATTGTAAAGCACTTTGGTCAACACCAGTGGTTTTTTAAATGTGCTATACAAATAAACTTGTATTGTATTGTATAACCAGCTTCCCGGCAGCAACAGAGCTGAACTTGAGGAACGCAGCTGGGAAGCATTTTAAACAAGAAATAAAACCAATAATTAATAACTTCCTTTAAGTTCACTGTTGGTTGTTTTATTTGTTAAAATAAGTAAACCAACAAAAGGGTTAATCTTTTTTTATGTTGTCATTTATCCAGAATGTTTTAATGTTAAGTGTGATAACATGCTCTTTTTCTTTTAAATATCATAAATTATTTAAAATATTTTATTTTTAGTTGTTAAAAATGTTTATTTTTCTTAATAAAAGCTGTATATTTAATTTGTTTGGATGGATTGCCATTTTGTTGTCTATTAGATGTATATCTGAAGGCATTCTTTAGCTGTCTATTTGATGTCTAGTTTATTCTTGGGATATTATTAGACGTCTATTAAATGTTCACTGACAGCCCAAATTCAGTCTTGTTTTAGTCTAGACGTCAGGGCTGTGATTGAACGGCTATTAGACATCTTTTAAACGCAAAATAGCTTGCTGGTACCCCTCATATAACCGTCCGTCGCACACATCCGTCATGTTTGTAGTTTTTTAATACTTATTATCCGTGTTTGTAGTTCTGAACTAAATACTTTGTTAAAGCGCAATGGATTGTGGGCAATATTAGCCGTTAGAGGTGCACGGATCCACACTTCAAAAATCTGCCTGAAATAGTAGACCATCCGGGGATGCGATCGCTTGCTGGGTATTTTCAAAAAACGTGAACATATGAATTATTATCTAGTTATCTAAACATCGCTATGAACAGTTTGCACAATACAGCTGTGTGCGACTGTAAATGTCTCTGAGTTTTGTTATCGTTCTGCGCCCATCCTCCTCTATTTCCAGCACTTAATCAAGCCACTCTTCTTTAATACATGAGGACGTGACGCTGGCTCTCGATTTGAGCTGTTTATTCAGCAAACATTGAAGTATTCGGTTTCTACAGCGACTCATTCTCTTTCTATGAAACCTGTAAACCGCATTCACCGCTTCTGACTCTACAGCGGCAGCAGCTCTATAGCGGTTTGCCCGAGCATTGCAGCTCTTTCACTTTTTCTAGAATTCAATCAAATGACTTTCACAATTCATTTTTGCTTCTACGCGGCACATTATTTCTTCTGCGCGGCCACACACACACACACACATGCACTCATGCACTCACACGCGCACACACACACACACACACACACTCATGCACTCACACGCGCACACACACACACTCATGCACTCACACGCGCACACACTCACGCACTCACACGGGCACACACACACACACACACACACACTCACGTACTCATGCACTCACACGCGCACACACACACACTCACGCACTCACACGCGCACACACACTCACACGCGCGCGCACACACACACACGCACACACGCACCTCAACTTTGCACAGTTTGGATGAATCTCTCTTATCAAACACACTTGATTCAACACTTCAGGTCATTAGTAGAGCGCTCTGTGATGTTAGCTGAGTGTCAAATAAGAAAAACCTCAAAATATACAGAAACAGTGTAGAGAAACACAGGCCTGCTGTACACAATAAAGTCAATAAAACAAAGACAGTGTAAAATACTCACTCAATCTTTCTAGATGCTTTGATCACTGGCAGCAGCCTCAGGAGACATTCTTCTGATCGATCATATTTCCACAGTATAAACTCATCCAGCTCTTCTTCTGAGTTCAGCAGCACAAACACCAGAGCCGACCACTGAGCAGCAGACAGAGAGACTCCAGAGAGACGACTGTCATCTGTTCTGCTCAGGTATGTTTGTATCTCCTGCTCCAGTGAACGATCATTCAGTTCATTCAGACAGTGGAACAGATTGATGGATTTCTCTGGAGAGCGATTCTCTCTGATCTTCTGTTTGATGTATTCAGCTGTTTCCTGATTGATCTGAGAGCTGCTTACTGTCTTTCTCAGGAGGCCTTGTAAGAGAGTCTGATTAGACTCTAGTGAGAGACCTAGAAGGAACCGGAGGAAAAGGTCCCAGTGTCCGTTCTCACTCTGTAAGGCCTTGTCCACTTCTCTCTTCAGTAAACTGGTCATTGGTGACCTGAACTCATTCTTCAGTCCTGTGTTTTGTTCAGAAAAGGACAGCAGCTTGAATAAAGCAGCAAGAAACTCCTGAATACTCAGATGAACAAAGCTGTACACCTTCCCCAGCTGCAGTCCAGACTCCTCTCTGAAGATCTGGGTACAAACTCCTGAGTACACGGACACTTCTCTGACATCAATGCCGCTCTCTTTCAGGTCCTCCTCATAGAAGATCAGGTTCCCTTTTTCCAGCTGTTCAAAAGCCAGTTTTCCTAGAGACAGAATAGTCTTTCTAGCCTGATCAGAGTCGATGTCATATTTCCCATCATACTTCTGTGTCTTCAGTTTGGTCTGAAAGATCAGGAAGTGTGTGAACATCTGTGTGAGAGTCTTGGGGACCTCTGCACGCTCTGCTTTACCCATCATCCTCTCCAGAACAGCGGCTGAAATCCAGCAGAAGACTGGGATGTGACACATGATGAACAGACTTCTTGATGATCGGATGTGTGTGACGATCCTATCAGCCAGACTCGGATCATTTATTCTCTTCCTGAAATATTCCTCCTTCTGAGGGTCGTTGAATCCTCGTACCTCTGTGACCTGGTGGACACACTCAGGAGGGATCTGATTGGCTGCTGCTGGTCGAGAGGTGATCCAGAGGAGAGCAGAAGGAAGTAGGTTCCCCTTGATGAGGTTGGTCAGCAGCACATCCACTGAGGCTGATTCTGTTACATCAGACAAGCTACGATTGTTTTGGAAATCTAGACGTAGTCGACACTCATCCAGACCATCAAATATGAACATGACTTTGTACTCATCATAAACTGCTGAATTAAATTCTTTGGTTTCTGTGTGAAGGTGGTTCAGAAGATCCACAAGACTGAGATTTTTCTGTATCAGGTTCAGCTCCCTGAAAGGAAGTGGAAATATGAAATGAACGTCCTGATTGGCTTTTCCTTCGGCCCAGTCCAGGATGAACTTCTGCACAGAGACTGTTTTTCCAATTCCAGCGACTCCTTTAGTCAGCACAGTTCTGATGGGTTTGTCTCGTCCAGGTGAGGGTTTAAATATGTCGTTGCAGTTGATTGGTGTCTCCTGTGTCTCTGGTCTCCTGGACACTGTCTCAATCTGTCTCACCTCATGTTCATTATTGACCTCTCCACTGCCTCCCTCTGTGATGTACAGCTCTGTGTAGATCTCATTCAGACGTGTTGAGTCTCCATGATTGGACATTCCTTCACTGATTCTCTGATATTTATCCTGTAGTCTGGATCTGAGTTTTTGTTGATACACAGGCATCAGTTCTGAGCAAAGGAAATAATTGTTGTTATTGGAAGAGCAATATTTTAGAAATGTATTTTTATGTTTGATATGTTAGATATTAGATTGTGTCGTGAGATTCAGGAACATTAGTGACAGAAGATTCATAATAAAAACACAGGCTATAATCTGCTGATCAGAGCTCTTACTGGTCTGTAGTGTTTTAGCGAGGTCTGTCTGGTTCATCTTCCTCAGGATCAACAGTGTGATCTTCAGAAGCCCCTCTCTGACTCTGTTATGACCCTCGTCATCATAGCGGTCTCTTTCAGAGCATTCTGGGTAATCTGGACTCAGTAGTCTCTTAAAACTTTTCAACTCAGAGATGATTTTGTGCTCAAGCTCCTGAAATCATAGTGAATATTCAAACAATGAACCTCCATTCAGTCACAGAGAAAGTGAACCAAAGGAACAACACACAAGAGTCAAGCCTGAATTTCTTTTTGTAGTTTAGTCAAAGGCATGAATAAACATCACTGAATTATATCACACCTGTTAATAACTTCCACTGTTTGCTCAAACATCAGCGTCTACAGATACTGAGGTTAAAAGAGGGAGTTTGACTGGATTGGCTGTTTGCTAGATTGATGTTCATCTTTGTGCAGCAGTCAGGTTACATATGGATTCAGCTTCTCTACTTTAGTGATCATTGATCTGCTTTATACTGGCCTACAAATTATCAGACATGTAGGAAAGTAAATGTGACTATTACAGAGAGGATTTCACAGATTTCCCCATTTATTAATACTTTTACCCAGAGGGTTATTGTGTTGGGATGGACACACATACATACAAACAAACATAAAACCAACCTTGAAAATGGAGTCTAAGTTCTTCTTTGCTGAATGTGATTCTGGTCCTTCATGTTTTTGACTGTAGTTAAACAAATATTGAATATTTTTGTAAATGTGTATTAATGTATTTAATACACTTGGTAACACTTTATTTTGATGGTCCCTTTTGAACATTCTGTTGACACTAAGTAATGTTCCAACTACATGTCAACAAACTCTCATAAGAGTATTAGTAGACTGTCTGCTTCATATCTACTAACTCCTTATTGTGTTGGTCTCCCAACAGATATTCTACTGACTATAAGTAACTTTGCAAGAACGTGTCAACTTAATCAAACCCTAACCCTACCAGTCAACTAATACACTACTAACACTCTAATGAGAGTCAGTAGAAATGTAGGTGCAACGTTACTTATAGTCAATAGAATGTGTTAAAGGGACCATCAAAATAAAGTGAAACCATACACATCAGTAAATAATTAAAAATATCTTATATATATATTTCTCATACTGTAAACTAAACAACACCTCCGATCAGCAGATGAGTCTCCTGAGCTGAATTCAATTGGTCGAGTCATTGACGCGTCACTCTTCATGGACACACAGCTGGGTTCAGGAGATTCATTCTCACACAGACTGAAACACAACAGCAATAAAAACTGTTTCTGAAAATCTCACACTGCTCCGACAGAAACACCTTTACTGTCTCAACCTCCCTTTAATGTTCATCTTTCACTTGAGTACTGAATAATGGCAATGGGGAGCTTGTTGAACTTTTAAATATGCATTTCATATTTATTTCCTACACGATTAATTTATGTTTCTCATCTAAACATATTTTAATCATGTACCATGTATTTATTCTGTAAGGGTGTTCAATCATATAGAATTAGTCATGTTGAAGCTAAATAAAGTAGTTATGTTTTCTTCAGAAACCCTGCCATTTTGTCTCTCGCTGTGGATGGGATCTGAGCTCTAGACGGAGGTAATTAAAACATGAATCTAAAATTCAATTTAGAGTCATTCAGCATTTGAATGTGCACATATTCATTTAGGTTTTATGTACTTGTCATATCAAACAACATTGTTTTAAAAGCAACGTTTGTGCTAATGCTCAGTTTAGCTAACGTTAACACTAGCTTTAGCCGCGTCTGAAAATTATCATATATATTAACGTTTTTCAAACTGTGTGCAATCTTTTTCTTTGTATGTCGACTGGATTAAATTTTGCGTCAGTATGAGAAACTGAACCCGGGCGTTATCATTGTTGGCCGTTGTCAAGGTCCGTTGTCTGTAATCTTTGTTGTAAGTCTTTGTTGACCATAACTGGTTCTCATAATATTCCAAGTTTACATTTCTGGTATCAGTTACTCACCCTCAAGTTGTTACAAACGTGTATAAATTTCTTTGTTCTACTGAACACGAAGGAAGATATGAGGCCAAACAGCTTTGGGGCAGCACTGATTTCCATATAGTAGGAAAAAATACTATGGAAGTCAATGCTGCCTCAAAACTGTTCAGTTATAAGCATTCTTAAAAATATCTTCCTTTGTGTTCAGCAGAACAAAGAAATTTATACAGGTTTGGAACAACTTGAGGGTGAGAAAATGATACCAGAATTTTCATTTTTGGGTGAACTATCCCTTGAAGTATTCATTTGAGGAGTATAATGGTGGAGCTTTAAAATCAGCTCACTTTCAAAGAAAGTCTTTCTTAAAAAATTTAGGAATTTATTTTTTATTTTACTTTAGTTATGCTGTCATTGTTCTTATTGTATTACGTTAAGCAAGTAATTTAAAAATATATTTTTTTGGGGGGGAGGGGGGATGAAGTATTATTATATCATGCCTCTCTGTCTATTTGTAATTTGTATGGATTGTTGTGTACTGTAGACAAAAAACAGTACCAGTCTTTGTTTATTGCCTTTGCTTTTAATAATGTACAATATTAAGGTTGCTAAAATGCTTTTATTTATTTTAAAAAAGCAGCTGGTTTCACTTTATTTTGATGGTCCCTTTAACACATTCTATTGACTATAAGTAACGTTGCACCTACATTTCTACTGACTCTCATTAGAGTGTTAGTAGTGTATTAGTTGACTGGTAGGGTTAGGGTTTGATTAAGTTGACACGTTCTTGCAAAGTTACTTATAGTCAGTAGAATATCTGTTGGGAGACCAACACAATAAGGAGTTAGTAGATATGAAGCAGACAGTCTACTAATACTCTTATGAGAGTTTGTTGACATGTAGTTGCAACATTACTTAGTGTCAACAGAATGTTCAAAAGGACCATCAAAATAAAGTGTTACCAAGCAGCTTATAGTTGGCTAAAGCTTTTTTAATATGTTATTAATTTTTATCTGCTTTTATCATAGATTTTATCATAGTTTTGTTTAATTTATTGAATCACCACTGCATATAGTGCATAAAGCTTTCATTTAAACAAAAATCGTGTTAAATCACTGATATATATATATATTTTTTATGTTAATCCAACAGATTTTTTTTTTTTTTTTCAGTGAGGAGTCTGTTGTGACTCGAGAGTTAAAAGATTAAAGTATTATTTTTCTATATATGAAAGGAATCTGCCCCACGTGCCCTTTTCATTCATGCATTATAGAATAAAACAGACTGATACACACATATAGATACAGACAGACACAGAAACATCCAGCAGCAACAGAGACACTGCTGACAATAACACACCTCACCTACAGTATATATGACACTCATAATATCTCACCTGGACTCAACAGAAGAGTCTTCCTCTCTGCAGAGATCTGAAGGATGTTTCCTCACAGACACATCGATGTGTTCAGGTAAACCTGATTCAAAACGCTGAATCAGACTATAAATGAAATGCTATTGTAGTATGCATTTATTGTTTCTGAACATTAAAAATGTGAAACATTTCAAGTTCTCTCACCTCATGACTGTCTTTATCTGTGTGTGATGTTCTTCAGAGAGATTCATTCTGGAGGCCATGGTTTCATATAAAAGCAGATACAGATGTTGATCCTCAGAGTGAGTTATGAATCATCTCAGCAATTAATTTTCTGTCTCAACAGTCAGTCCTCAGTAATGACCTGCACACATGAAAAACTATTTCATCCTGACATTATTTACACAGAATCAAATTATTCACAAACTGCATAATAAATTCAGACAAGCACTGTGTTAAAATGAAAGTAAAGCTGGAATCTGATTATTTACAGACTCTGTGTTTTATATCCTAATGTCATTTTAACTACTTTCAAAATATCTGATACTGCTGTTGTACTTCACTTTAAAACAGTCAGGAGTGATTTTGACTATCAAAGATAATTGTAAAATCGTGATACTCACTGTGTTTTTCTCTCTTAATGTAGTTTACTTCCTCGTCTGACAAAACAGATCCAGCTGTTATAGTTTCACTTTCATGTGTCACCTGAGAAGGAGGAGTTTGAGTCTCTTAATATTGAATTGTATTCTTTATTATTTAAGGTTATAACCCCTGAATGTATTTTCCTCACAGGTGTACTCTGAGTGTTGTTTATCTGAATATATAAAGGCAGCTCTCTGTTTATATCAAACTAATGTCTCTCTGTCAGCTTCTTCATCACTTGCTCCTCTTCAGGACACGAGAGGACTATTTTAACAGAGCTGTGTTCAAACCCGCTCAATGAGTAGGTACTTAATTTCAATAAGTACTTAGTTAACGAGCGTTAAAAGCAGAGGTGGGGGACTCCAGTCACAAATTTAAAGACTTGTGACTTGCTTGACTAAATAAAGAAAATGACTTGACTTGACCTTCATGACTCAGCAGGACTTGACTTAATAACAACTCTAATTATTATTATAAATCATTGCGACAAGCCACTGAACCCGCGGCAGAAGTGATCCGAGTCTGCGCAGTTCGCGACACTGTGCACGAGCGCAGGAACACATCTCGCCAAATACAGGGAGCGAGAGATCTCGCGATGTTTGGAGTAACACTCTTCAAACTGTCACTGCTTCATAAAGGACAGGTATGTAAGCTCGTTCGTTAGTTGAAAACAGCTTTGGTCTTAAATTCAGCTTAGGTCTGTCACTAAATTAAAGTAATTATAAATTATTAATCTCGTGTTTGTAATTAACGACGTCAAACTTTAATTTCGCTGGCGTTTGTCTCTCAAAACAGTGTTTTAGTGTCAAGTTTCCCTCTTTGTAAATCAATATATGGAACTGTATCACGGGAACCACAGTGTTTTATCAATTAGTGATATTTCTCTTGAACTTAAAATCCAAGACATGTTGTAAAAATGGCCCTAGTATGAGTTTTTATATTTATAACATACGATATTTAGTAATATTTTCAGCGCGGCTGTCCACAGCTAGAGTTACGCGCGTCTCTAAGCAACACACTGAACACTGAACGAATCCAGGGATTCGAATTTGTCACCACTTACTGGCGGCATTAATGTCATAGAGTAGGTCTATCATTTAATTTCATATTTCTATATTCAGTTTTTTTAATGAATTCTTTTTCCAACAGAACAAACAGAAAACAAAACAAAAAGCTTAGGCAGACCTTAAATGCACAGCTGTCAATTAGTTCTTATTACAGTTTTTCTCGATTTCTAACACACTATAACTGATTAATTTGGCACAGTTTTCCAAACCATACATACAGTTCTCAAAACAAAGACACGTTTCTCAAAACTTTTAACACATTTCACCTGTTTTCACACATGTTCCAATTTGCTCAGTGTTTTCTGCAAAACTCTACACAAAAACACCATAATTTTGCACAGGTTTAACCATGTTCTCTTTCAGAAAACACAAACACACAGTATAATTAACTCAAGCATCAAAAAATGATCTCAAACAGCACATGTTTATCCATGTGTGAACATTCAGTAGCAAAACTGATGACACACAGGTCAGAATCTCAGAATGATATGAACAAGAGCACAGGTGATTATGTGTTATTATGAATCCAATAGAGTTTCAATACTACTGACACATACAATATAATTACAGTACATAGCAGCAGTACTTCAGATGAGAGAACTTTCATTATTCTGTATACAGTAAATACTGTAGCACACACCCTCAAACTCATTACTGTTGAATTGATTTGTAGCCAAGTAGTCCTTACATTTACTGTATTTGTGCAGAACTGAGAGACGACTGTCCAGGGAAGGCAGAGAAGTCTTTTCTCAGAAGAATACAGTTTTTCTCAATTGCTATCACACTATAACTGATTCATTTGGCCCAGTTTTCCAAACCATTCATACAGTTCTCAAAACAAAGACACGTTTCTTAACACATTTCACCTGCTTTCACACACGCTCCAATTTACTCAGTGTTTTCTGCAAAACTCTACTCAAAAACGCCATCATTTTGCACAGGTTTAACCATGTTCTCGTTCAGAAAACACAAACACATAATATAATTAACTCAAGCTGTCACAAGCTGAGCACAATCAACACACAATTATGCACGTGTTAACACTAAGCAGCAAAATTGATGACACACACATCAGACTGTCAGGTAATATAAAAAGGGCCACAGGTGATCATTTGCTTTGGAAAATGGACCCTAACGGTGAAAGAGCAGAAAGAGGTGGGAGACAGAGAGGAAGAGGAAGAGAAAGAGGCCAAAGAACATTTGTTCCTGACGAAATACGGGCGACACTAGTTGACCATGTTCTTGTGCATGCGATGAGCATGAGGGAAGATGGCCTACGGGCTCATCTACAAGGTTTCAATACTACTGACACATACAATATAATTACAGTACATAGCAGCAGTACTTCAGATGAGACAACTTTCATTATTCTATGTACAGTACATAATGTAGCACATGTTGTACACCCTCAAACTCATTACTGTTGAAATGATTTGTAGCCAAGTAGTCCTTACATCTACTCTATTTTTGCAGAACTGAGAGACGACTGACCAGGGAAGGCAGAGAAGTCTTTTTTTCAGAAGACTAAGAAACTGCTATAACAAATAAGGATATTACCAATACTGTAATGCAATTTTACTGAGGATGCTGAATGAATGAATTAATTAATTTATTTATTTACAGTAACTGACAGTATATTCCAGTGTGTGTTTACTGTGTATTCAGTTGTTTGGTCTTTGAACTTTTCTCTTCTAGTGCTTTTCATCTACTATAAGATCTCTTTACAGAAGTGTAATGAAAGTAAACTTTTCTTAAAGTTTATTTCTGAATTTTACTGTATCTGCACCCCTCTATTTATGCTGTATACTGTAACAGTCATTGACTAGCAAAAGGATTCCTGTTTCCCAAAAGGAGGTTTCTGTGACAGTGTTTTGAATGGATCTCACTAGTGTTCTCTAGACAGGAACGTAGTCTGAGTATTTGACAGGTTTGTGTATCATCTGAGGCCAAAGTTTGAGTCTGACAAAAGAGAACATGTTTTTGAATAAACTATTTGATTTTGACCTGGAAGTTTGCACAAGTTGGTGTGTAATTTTGAGATTGTGTTTATAGTTTTGTGAAAATTGTGAATTGTTTCATGAATTGTGTGTTAGCAATCGAGAAAAACTGTAAGAAACTGCTATAAAAAATAAGGATACTGCCAATACTGTAATGCAGTTTGGCAGAGGATGCTGAATGAATTTATTTATTTATTCTTTTATCCATTATTTCTTTCTTTCTTTCTGTAAAACAACTGACAGTATATTCCAATGTGTATTTACGGTATGTTCAGTTGTTTGGTCTTTGAATTTTTCTCTTGTAGTGCTTTTCATCTACTGTAAGATCTCTTTACAGTAGTGTAATGAAAGTAAACTTTTCTTAAAGTTTATTGCAGAATTTTACTGTATCTGCACCCTCTATTTATATTGTATACTGTAACAGACATTGACTATCAAAAGGATTCCTATTTCCCAAAAAGAGGTTTTGGTAACAGTGTTTTGAATTGATCTCACTGGTGTTTTCTAGGCAGTGCAGCAGTCTGTGTATTTGGCAGGTTTGTGCATCATCTGAGGCCAAAGTTTGATTTTGACTGAAGATAATATGTTTTTGATTAGAATATCTGGTTTTGAACTGAAAGTTTGAGGTTTGTGCAAGTTGGTGTATAGTTTAGAGATTGTGTTTATAGTTGTGAGAAAATGATGAATTGTTTCATGAATTGTGTGTTAGCGATCGAGAAAAACTGTAAGATAAAATCAAAGAAATCGATAAGTTACAAGATACATAAACATTAACAGCAATAGGCTTCTTGTTTTGAGCCATGATGACAATAGTTTTCAAGAACAATGTAGGCAATCATACAAAGTGAAAGAAACAGTCCAAATAGGGCGTCTATATCTGATGACAATTTTGGGTCCATTTTATTTCTGATATAAGGGGTGATTTGTAGTCAGCATATTATTTTAAACTGAACAGCATGTTTTGTTACACACTGAGATTCGTTAGCGTGCTCCCAGACTGAATCCCAGGCTTCACTGGAGATATTTAGTGCAAAATCATTTTCAAACATCTGTTATCTGTGTCTCCGAGGATGGTCAAACTCAATATAACAGAAATATGAGATACATATTTTTATATTGTATTTTTATCAATATTTTCTCAATTACAGACTTATCGGTATACAAAGTAGTATTTTGCCTATTTGCCTCAAAATGTTATATTTAAAACATTATTATTTAAAATGTATGATTAAAGTTAATTTCTGAGGGAAAATGAATAAGGTCGTGTGGCAAAAATATATTTGTTCCTGTTTGATACTGTGACTTGACTTGACTTGCTTGATTTGTTTGTACTGTGACTGGAGACTTGAACATGTGTGACTCGCCCCCACCTCTGGCTAAATCAGCATCAGTAACTCAACAACCCTATAGCACTGTTTTCCTCGGCCTTTGCAGTGTTTGCAATGTCTGCATAACGCAGATGTAGAGCAGCTGCTCGAAGATCTCACTTTTGGAGGAGACTGTTGATTTTATACTGGAAAAATATACTTAAAGAAGATGATTACCCCAGAATGCATTACCAGCTATTACCAACACTACAATAATGATAAATGCTGACCAATAATTAATTACATTAATATTGAATATGGTTTTAATGATAATTAAAATATGGGGAATTTTATCATGATTTATCGTCAAACCGGTAATCGTTACATCCCTAATATAGACTATTAATTTTTCATAATTTATTTTAAATATAGTTTAATTTACAATGTAACAATTTAAAAAGCAACTGAAAGTAATTTAAAATTACATTTAGATCAAGACGAATTCGTACTAATTTGCACGACTTAATAAAATGGTTAAATCGTACTGTATCGTATGATTTGTTCTTCGCGTTCAATAAGCGTGACCCAACTCTTGATAGGAAAACGTCCTGATATTTTCCTGCAGTTTACGCGTGCCACATCTCGGTAAGTAGGCTGTCACACGGTGTCCCGATGTTCTGGATAAAGTCCATAATATGCTCTTAATTAATCAGATAGGCTCCTAATATTTGCTGGATTTTGTCAGTCATCTCTACTATTTTTGTTAAAAAATAGAGCATATACTGCTAGCTGGGGTAAACGTTAGCGTTAGCTTGCACTGATCTTCGATCAGTTTGTCATGTTCATATTGATGGAATTAATGGAAGTAGTAACCGCTGTACTTCTATTACTATTTAGTAGTTACAGCACCATAACAGCAACCCTTACTGTGCTTTACCATAGCTACTGTGGGTCTACTGTTGTATTTTGTAGTTAAAACACAAGCAGTTATCACATTAACTGTAGTTCTACCTTGTTATGTATCATATAAACACAGTTATCACAACACTTGCCTCTCTCTCTCTCTCTCTCTCTCTCACAATTCAATTCAATTCAGCTTTATTAGCATGACTGTGTAACACAATGCTGCCAAAGCATTAACATATATATATATATATATATAACAACAACATAAATAACAACCTAAATAACAATAAATAAAATCCATCTAAATAAATGAAAAGATAAAGTAAGTTTGTTTCAAGTTAATCATGTTTAACATCTAACATTGTGAATGGTTAATACATATTTAGTGCAGCTGTGTTATCATCTTCTCCAAGTAAGAAGGGCATTTTCTCAGTAAATGATGGGATCAGGGCTTCAAATCTGGGGAGAAATGTTTCCCTCACATTGTGATATTTAGGACAAATCAGCAGAAAGTGTTTCTCGTTCTCTGTTTGCTGTAGATCACAGCGTCTACAGATCCTCTGCTCTCGCTCTGTCCATGTTTGTCTATGTCTTCTCTCTCTATTTCTAAATCATGGTTACTTCATCTGTATTTGGAGAGGATTTGTCTTTCTTTAAATGGTTTAATCAATAAATAATTGGCAAATTTAGTGGTTCTGTTTAGGGTTGAGTAGCATTGCAGTTTATTTTGAAGGTCAAAGTGTATTTTTAGAGATTCATCATGAGTGTCTTTCAGATTTTTGTCAATTTCTTTAATAACGGTTTTGGGGTTGAAGCTGTAGTCGGTGAGGAGCTGGGTTTTATGGACTATTACCTCTATGGACCCCTAAAATGTTTTTGATAATTTGTAGTTGTAGTTTTTCTGTTGATGTTTTGTCCCAATTTTTTTTATTTATTATTGGTCCCCAAATTTCACTCCCGTACAGTAGAATTAGTTTAATGATTGCGTGATATAATTTGATCCATGTTTTAATTGGTAGTTTTAATTGGCCAAACCGTGATTTGATGGCATAAAATGCCCTCCGGGCCTCTCATTCAGGGCCTTCACAGCCAGACCGAAGCCCCCTGATGCAGAGATCTCGATGCCCAGGTGAGTGTAGCTGGTGCTGTGCTCGAGGACTGAACTGGTCTCTGCTTCCCTGAGACCTGGCCTTCTTCTGGCACACCATGACTCTGGTTTTGTCCAGGTTGACCGTCAGAGCCCATTCCTCACAGTACTGTTCCAGCAGGGCCAGGCTGTGCTGGAGACCCTCGGCTGCGGGGGACAGCAGAACCAGGTCATTTGACTTCAGAGTCGTGCAGAGCGAGGCCCGGGATGCTGGCGGAGCGGTCCAGAGCTTCTGCAGCTCGTTGATGTAGATGTTAAACAGGGTTGGGCTCAGACTGCATCCCTGCCTCGCTCCACGACCCTGCTGGAAGAACGCACTTCTGAGATTCACAGTTTTGATCACACATTTACTGTTTTTATACATGGATTGTATAACATCAAATGTTTTTCCACCAATGCCAATTTGTAATACTTTGTATAGTAAACCATCATGCCAAATAGAGTCGAAAGCTTTTTTTAAAATCAACAAAACATGTAAATATTTGTCTTTGTTTGCCCTTTAGATTTTTGTTAATTAGAGTATGGAGAGAATAGATGTGGTCGGATGTACGTTGTTTTGGTAAAAAGCCAGTTTGTGATTTATTTAGGATGTTGCGTCGTGTGAGGAATGTCACTATGCGGTTGTTTATTATATTGCAGAAAAGCTTTGCTAGGTTACTGCCCACACAAATACCACGGTAATTACTGGGATCCAATTTATCTCCTTTTTTATATCTAGGAGTGATCAGTCCTTCAGACCAGGTCTCCGGGACGTCACCAGAGGATAAGATCAGATTGAATAATTTTCAATCTGATCTTGTGCTCTGTTATTTCTGATGTTGTTATAATCATGTCCAATGGGTTTTGGTAATTGTTTATAGTTTTCTTTAAATCTTCTAGTTTTCTCTTTGTTTTTGTTTGGGGCTGGTCGAGGTCTGAGTAGTTTTACAGTAAGAGCTCAGACTGTGCCGCACTGGAGTAATGTGTTTGATTTGGGCTTTCACATTTTTTAAAGAGATTCCAGAAATTGTTTTGATCTATTGATTCATTGATTTCATCAATTTTAGCTTCATAATATTGATCTCTTTTGTTGCAAATGAGCTTTTTATAATTTTTCAAGCAGTTGCAGTAGGCGAGTCGTAGCGTCTGATTGGCCGGTTCTTTATGCTTTTTGTTAGCAAGTCGTCGAAGCTCTTTTCTGAGACAACTGCATTCATTATCAAACCACATATTCTTTTTTATTTTTTGTTTGTTTGTTCTATGTTTGTTTGGTTGTTTAGTGTTAGATATAGTGGCCAAAGTTTGAAATATATCATTAAGATCGGATGCTGCTGAGTTTATTCCATTAGTATCTGGAGTGAAATCTGTGGACATGAGGTCGTCCAGCATTTTTAGTATAACAGAGCTGCTCATGTTTTCTCTGAATTGTTCAGCGCTAGATTGGTTCCAACTGAGTTTTGGTTTTAAAGGGAACAGTTTTTCATGTTTGAGGGGAGGAGTACTGACCCGGTCACATGACTGTTTCAGGTAAAGGGCTGTTTGGCAGTGGTCAGAAATGGGAAGTTGAGGTCTAACTATAAAGGCATTAATAAAATTTGGGTCAATGTCTGTAATTGAATAATCAGCTACACTGGCTCCTAATCTGGAGCAATAGGTGAATCTGCCTAAACTATCTCCTCTGGTTCTGCCATTAATGATGTGTAGCTCTAAACCTTTACACAGTTTTAACACTTGTTTTCCATTGGTGTTGACTAAACTATCATAGCTGTTTCTTGGTGTGATAATTAAAGAAGAATGAATCGTGGTGTCGTTGGATATGTGATTATCTACAATATTCACATGATCAAGTTCTCTTCCAGTCCTGGCATTTAAGTCTCCACATATGAGAATATGTCCTCTTGACTGAAAGTGTAAGATGTGGGTCTGTAGCTGTAGAAAGCGTTGCTGGTTGTAACAGGGAGAGTCGTGAGGTGGAATATAGAGCGCACAGAGGTAAAGATTATGCTGTGATATGACTGATTTCACTTCAAGCCAAATAGATGAATTTTCAATTTTAACAATTTTTATCAAGTGCTTCAAATAGTCTTTGTGCCAAATAAGTATTCCACCTGAGTCACGGCCATATTTAATATTAGACTTTTTTAATGAAGGAACAACAATTTCTTTGTATCCTATTGGACAATGTAAAGCCTCATTACTGCGACACCACGTTTCATGAAAGATACAAATGTCCGTATCTGTTACACTGCTGAGTAAGTCTTGGTCTGCAGACTTGTTACCGAAAGTAGACGAGAGCAGACTCTGTATATTCCAACAACTGATTTTAAGAGACTTCATGAATAGGTTTGTGTGTAAAGTGTGTGCGTGTATATGTAAATATGTGTGAGTTATATCATGAGTCTGGAGCAGACGGTGTTCAGCAGACGTCTTGTCTGGTTGAGTTCAGCAGCTGCAGGGTTTTGTGGTCGTTGAACTGCGGCTGCGTAGCTCTTGTGTTGTGATGGCGGTCCGGCGGCTGCTCTGGGCTCTGCTGGAGGACGAGAGCTTCTCTCGTTGTTGAAGTTTCTGCTGTTTTCCGGTGCGTTTCCAAGGGCTGTGCTTTTCATCACTCTGGCGAAGACGTTCACTCCTTGCTTGTTGAGATGCACACGGTCATACGTATGATGTGGTCGTATATCAGTGTGATGTGCGAGATGAACATTAGGAATAAGCGCACAGCTTACACATTACTTCCGTGAATCACGTGGAGTGGTACATTGGCGCGTGGTAGTAACGCGGACAGAGTTATTTTGCGTCTGGGAAACGTTGAGTGGCTCTGATTGATTTTCCAGCGGAGGCATCAGTGTTTGGATCCTTGTTGTTAACTTGTGTGGGATGATCATCATCATCATCAGACAGCGCAAGTGTTTTTATTTCTTCAAATTCTTCAATGAAGGCTTTGAGAGCAGACTCTGATCCTTGTATCATGACAGTGCCATTTTGATACAAGTTTAAGGTCAAAAATCTTGTTTCGTTGTTGTTTTCAGTATCTTCAAATACTAGGATTTGTCTGTCTTTACAGATGCCTCTTTTCTTGGTGAAGGGGAAATGCTGACAGAAAGCAGTGTGCCATAAAAGGCTGTGTTCAGAGTAGAAGAGCAGGTTAGTCAGGACGCTGTGGTCTTGTTTCCGGTGTGTCCTTCATCTGCTTCTGTCTGAGGAGCTGCTTGGGTCTCTCTGAACTCTTCTGAGGGGGATGAAGGGGCGGAGCCAAGATGCTGCACGGGCCATGGCTGCTTTAGAATGTAAACAATCAGCTGAATTAACTGCCAGTGGTTTGTTTATTTTCTCTTGGTCAGGATACAAAGTTATTAAAAATGAAAAATAAGTCAAAACGTAGGAAAAAATAACTTATACTGATGCAGAAGAGAAGGAAAAGAAAAAAAAGTCCAGTTGTGTCCAAAATGTCTCTTTGTGTTGTTCCTCTCAGTAAAAGCTCACAGAGAGCTATGAAATAGTCTTATTCAAAATGTCTTTACCTTTTTTCTTCTGTAAGGTTTTTCTCTTAGTTGTTGTTTTTGTTGTTTGATGTTATCTTTTCCAACATGAATATCTTCTTCTGAAGACAGTTCCTGGGATTAGCTGTGATTTGCTTCTCCTGAACTTCCCTCAGATTCAAGTGTGGTTTAAAAAAATAAAAATAAAAAAAACTATCCAAAAATCCCAAATTCAACAAAATATTCGTCTAGATGTTGTTTTGTGTTGAATCTACTACTTTTTGAAGATATTTTTAAATTATTATCTCAATTTATCTTCAATTTTTCAGGAGCTCAGCTTATGTCTGACCTTACTGTCTCTTTCTCTCTCTCTCTCTCTCTCTCATACACACACACACACACACACACACACACGCACACACACACAGTGTGGCCGTCTCCACACACAGTGTGGCCGTCTCCACACACACACACACAGTGTGGCCGTCTCCACACACACACACACACACACACACAGACTGTGTTCACTCAGACGATACTTGTCAGCAGCTTTCTCTGACCGTAGTCTTTAATACTGCTCAGGTATGGCGCTAATTTATAATCAGATTTTATACTGTGGAAGTAAGTTAATTTCTTTACTTGAGTTACTTTTTGAATGAATGTATTCTTCCTTGGGTTATTTTTTCAGTTTCTTTGATTTAATTAACTGAATTGTTGAATTGAGTTGATGTTTTTCCACTAAATAGTGAAAGGGTCACTCTCTGGGTGTTTCTGCTGATAAGTGAAAGCACTGTGGTGGCAGCTATCTGTCGGCGCGTCTGAAAGATGGATGCAGCACTTCGCTGCTCTCTTCTGGATCTCAGAGAGCCGAGGGAATCTGCCCAGTTCTGCTCTGCAGCCCAGATTCGGGGCGTCTGTGAATTCCCAGGATGCTTTTGCAGAATTCAAGGTGGAAAATTTCAACAGGGTTTTTGTCCCATGATTCATAGTTTAGTTTAAATTTGGGGCCCCAGATTTCACAGCCATAGAGAAGAATGGGTTTGATGATGCTATCGAAGATTTTCAGCCACAGTTTAATGTGTGGGTTGAATTTGAACAGGGGTCGTCTTGTACTGTAAAAAGCCCTGCGTGCCTTATCCGTCAGATCTTTTATTGCAGTATTGAGCTGTCCAGAGGCTGAGATCGTCAGACCCAAATAATTATAACGGCTGACATGATTAAGAATTGTTCCACCGATTGTGAACTCATATTTTTTGTCAGCAAGACGAGGGTTTTTCTGAAAGATGATGATTTTTGACTTCTCCATGTTTAGGCCCAATCGTTACTGTACTTTTCCAGAATGGAGAGACTTTGGTGCAGCCCCTCTTCATGAGGAGACAAGAGCAGAAGATCGTCTGCATACAGGAGGCATTTAATTTCTCTGCCCTCGAGGGTCAGACCAGGACCAGAGGACTTATCAAGTGCTGATGCCAGTTCATTAATATAGATATTAAATAGAGTCGGGCTGAGGCTGCAGCCTTGACGGACTCCTTTCGTTTGACTGAAATAATCTGTTCGTTTGTCGTTGATTTTGACACAGCATTTGTTCCCGTTGTATATGTCCTTTATGATGTCATATGTCCTTCCTCCTATTCCACTCTGGATAAGTTTTAGGAAAAGTCCATCGTGGCGTACCGAATCAAAGGCTTTTTGGAAATCAATGAAGCAGCCAAATATTTTTCCTTGTTTTGTCTGCGTAACGTATTTTTGTATGAGTGTGTGGAGTGTGTAAATGTGATCTGATGTTCTCTGTTTAGGCATAAATCCAGTTTGACAGTTGTTTATAATGTTGTGTTCTTGAATGAACTGAACTAATCTGTCATTAATAATAGAGCAGAATAGTTTCGAGGTTACTGCTGACTGTGATGCCTCTATAATTATTCGGTCGTACTTCTCACCTTGTTTAAATATTGGAGTTATTCGATTTTCTTTCCAGATTTCAAGAAAGTGTCCTGATTTTAGTAAGAGATTGAATAATTTCAGAATAGCATCATTCAGTTTGGAGCTGCTGTGTTTCAGCGTCTCATTATATATTCCATCCAAGCCACAGGATTTTTATTTTTTAGGAATTTCATTTTGCCTATTAGTTCATTTAATGATATGGGTTTGTCTGAATGGTTTAGCTGCTCTTTAATAGTGAATTCTAGGTGTAGTTCGGAGGTCAGATGTTTTTGGGTAAGGGTTTGTTCATTTTGTGAATAGAGTTCAGTCCAGATGTTTGGGTCATGGATGGGAATGTGTTTAGCTTCTTTGGATTTATCTAAATTATTCCATAATTCCCAAAAATAATTTTGATCGACTGCCTCCTCGATCTTGTTGAGCTTTATTTTCATGTGATCAGCTTTTTTCTGTATTAGCAGTGACTTGTATATTTTAAGGGTTTGTTGATATGTGGCTGGTGTTTGTTGGTTTGCAGGGTCTCTGTGTTTTTTATTTGATAATGATCGTAATTCTTTTCTTAGTTTTTGGCATTCTTTATCAAATCAACCAGCTTTAGCAATTTCTTTTTTACATCTGTAATGTTTTCTTTTTCTCAGGGCTTTTCTGACCACTGTAGAGAAAATTGTAGTTCATTGTTCTGTTGCTAAATTGATCATTTTCTTCTCTTCACCAAATGAAGTCAGTAGAAATGAGTCTATCATGTTCTCCATGTGAGTGCTGTGGAGCGCAGCTTCATACTGGACAGGACTGTCTTTACTCCATATAAATTTGGAGGGGAGGGGTACAGTTTAACCTGCTCTGAAGATGGCAGCAGATTCGTGTTCAGACTGAGGACTATGTGACTGTGGTCTGATAACGGTAGCTGTGGCATCACTGTGAAATAGTTGATTTTGCTTTGGTCTAGATCTGTAATGGCGTAATCTACTGTGCTGCTGTCCAGATAGGAGCAGTAGGTGAGTCGACCCGGAGAATCACCCTTTACTCTGCCGTTAACTACGTATAGACCCAGGCTCTTGCAGAGATGCAGGACCTGTTTTCCATGTCTGTTTACTGTGTGTCATAACTCTGTCGTGCTTTAGTAAAACGTTTTTGTTGGTACGTATGTGAACTGTTAATATATTTATCTCCATCTGAACTAATGTAGTCCGCTTCTCTCCCTGTTCTAGCGTTCAGATCCTCCATTAACAGAACTGGGCCTAGAGACTGAAAGTATATGATCTCTGACTGTAGAGTTGAGAAGATGTCTTCATTATAATAAGGCGACTCATGTTTAGGGGATTACAGGTCCTCATCTGAACACAAAATCTCTTTTTTAACTTTTATCCAAATATGTGTTTTTCCTTTCTTCACAGGCTGAATATACTGCCACAGACTGTCATTGAACCAAACTATGATTCCTCCTGAATCTCTTCTGTTTTTAACATTAGGCTGTTTGAGGGGATACGCAGCTCTCTGTAGTTTGGAGGGGTGTAGGATTTGAAGTCTAAACGACTCCACGTCTCAAGTAATATAATTATATCTGAACTATATACAATATTAACAAAATCAGAGTTAGTCATTTTCTCCCCAAAAGCTGAAGAGAAAATCCCTTGAATACTGTAACATGTGATTTTAAACGATGACATTGAGTATTATTGTAATTACCAGAATAATGTATGAGTTCATGACACAATCGTGTAAATATATAGATTAATCCATTAAAAAGGTAATATAGAGAATATAGAGAAATACAGTGAGTGGATCCATTTTACAAATGTTACATTTAAAAATAAACAAGTAAATAAGCAAAACAAATAAGATAATAAATAAACAAATAACAAGTCATTAAGAAATAATGATCATCTTGACTATTGACCCATCGTGTGCTTAAGTTAATAGATTATCAGATATAATTTTCAGCATGTTTTGTGGCAGGTCTCTGCGAGGAAGAAGGCTGGAGATGATGACTTTGGCTCTGGGGTGGATCCTGCTAGCTGTTCTCACCACGCTGGACACGGCTTCTGTGACGTCCTCCCTTCTGGTGCTGAGGTCGTTTGTCCCGGGTGAATAATAATGTGTGACGGGGCACCCGATGCACCCTCTTGCAGCAGTCTTAAAGCAGAGTGTGAGGTGGGACACCAGAACTGACGGGTCGCAGGAGCTGCTGTTGAGCTGAGTTTGTGGAGGTGCTGGTGTTTGTGTGCTGACACACTTCTGGTGTTGAGTTGTGGTCGTGGGGCTGCTGTGGGGTCGTGTGCTGACGCGCTGCTGCTGTTGTATTGTGAGCAGCTGGGTCCTGGTCTCCTCCAGCAGTCTCTCCAGTGTGTGGCCGTGTTGGTCTCTTCTGGTCAGTTCCTCTCTCACCCTCCTCAGCTCCTGCCGCAGCTCTTGATTCTCCTCCTCCAGGTGTCTTACAGCAGAGCAGAGCTGTTGAAGTTGTTGCACACTGGTCAGGTTCAGGAGCTGATGAAGGTTGTTGTTAGTTTCCTCTTTAAACAGGAAGAAGTCCTGCTCCAGCTCAGCGATGCTATCTCTCGAAGCCTTTATCTTGGGAGACGCAGGAGTGCTGGTGTGCCCATGTGTTCTTGAGCTGGGGTCAGTGATGGTAACTGAGGTTGTGCCGGCCTCATCTTCTGCTTGGCTCTTTACTTCAGGATCTTTCTTAATCTTCTGAACCTCCTGTTTAAGGTTTCTGAAGTTCCTCTGGAATTCATTGAGGCTGGTTTCTGGACCATGACTGTGCCATTGTGATAAAGGTTCACAGTCAGCTTTGTGTCGTCGTCTCCTTCTAGAGTGAGTTGTCTACCTTTGCTGATGCCTCCTTTCCTCATACATGTCCTGGCGGAGCAGAGGACGGTGTGTCAGGATGATGGTGTTCAGTAAAGAAGAGCAGGTTACACCGGACTCTGTTGTTTTCTGGTCCACTGTAGTCAGATAACAGTATCTCTGGGTTCTCTCTCAGGATCATTTCTTTCATCTTTTTCTTGTCTTTGACAGATTTAACTTCTGCTGGATATATTATCTCCAGCTCCTCTTCATTTTTGAAAAACGCCTTAGCTTTAGGACCATTTTGTTCTCAACTGAATTAACTGTCACGTAATGTTAGCTTGGCTCGCAGGCAGCTTGATGTCCTGATTATATGCAGCTTTCAGTTGATATCAATAAAAAAAATACTTTTTTTTTTAGAGGTCTTACCTTAATAATCTTCTGCTTCTATTGTTCACAGTTAGGTATCCAATTATTTAAGGGAGCTTTAAGGGAGCTTGAACTCAAAGCTGTCGATGCTGCACTTGAAGCAGCTGCAGGGAGGCTGAGCAAATTATACAAATGTTCAACCCTCCACCAGTAATGTTGAATACATTTCAGTTAATCTTTTTGGTTTTCATGTTAATTTACATTAATTTACTGATTCATTCGGCCCAATTTTCCAAACCATTCATACAGTTCTCGAAACAAAGACACGTTTCTCAAAACTTTTAACACATTTCACCTGTTTTCACACACGCTCCAATCTGCTCAGTGTTTTCTGCAAAACTCTACACAATAACAGCATCATTTTGCACAGGTTTAACCATGTTATCATTTAGAAAACACAAACACACAATATACACACAATATAACTACCTCAAGACTCACAAAATGAACACAGATTGCACACATTTATCCGTGTTTCCTGAGTATCCTGTATGAGGTACCTGCACTGGTGTCAAAAGTACTCACATTCATTACTCAGGTAGAAGTATAGATAGGGTTTAAAAAGACTTCTGTAGAAGTTGAAGTATCAACTCAAGCTTTTTACTCAAGTAAAAGTGTAAAAGTACTGGTTTCAAAACTACTTAAAGTATAAAAGTAAAAGTAATGTAAGGAAAAAAATGCCATTAAGGACAAAAGCTTAGGTCGCGCCACAGGGGCCTATTGTGCACTACCCCACCTCCTCAAAAAAACATTTTTCTAAAGGCCATAATGACTATAATGTTATATTAAAATGTTAATGTTGAAAAATTTGGGATGCACTAGGCTACCTGTTTCAGCCGCATATATGCCCATTAAAAATTAACACATTTTAGTACAATGCAAATACATTAAAGAACCATATATGTGTACTACTGAGCATTAAAATGTTTCATGGAGAGGAAGATATGATGACTAGTTGCCTATAAGTATTGTAATGGTGCAGAAAGTCAAACTTCAGAGGCATGTCATCAATAACCTTTATTGGAATGTAAATGTACACCCAAGCTTAGCTGCAGGAATCTGTGAGGGCAACGGACAAGAAAACTGCTGTACCGGGGCAGGCTTAGTAACAATTACCCTTGTATGGTTGTCTATATACAGGGTGCACTTAAGTTTTTCAGCCTGGTTCTCATATGAGAACCTGAGATTTGGTTTGGTCCTCACACAGGCCATGGCATGTAGTGTGACCCATAAACTATGACTATAAATTTTTTTTATTAATAATAGTGATAATAATATTATTGAACTTCATTTATTTTTTTTGTTTTTCTAAACATAAATTAACTAACTAAAAAACAACAACTAAATAATCAAGTGTGATAATAGAAATGCAATTATTTCATAGTAAACTTAAAAATAAAATGTTAATATTTTTATTATCATTATTTTAATTTGAATTTTCATCATTTTCAAACGTAAAATCAGCGAGCTTTTATTTTGGCGGGTTGCCGGCATGTAAGTATTATGCGCTTCCGGGTTTAGCGCTGCTGATGGAAGAGCGTCAATGGGTGCTTCTCAAACACCCAGTGTATTAAATGTCAGACAGTTTTGCTTTGAAAACGGCAGCAGGTAGCCTAGATTATGCTTTCAGTTTGGATAGAAATCTTATACAGTAGTTTGTCGATCTAAAATGGTAATTGTGCATTAACAGCTGTCAACCATGTCGGTACACAAATGCGCGTCAGAACTTATTTACGCAGCGCATTTTTAATTTTGGTCGCGCGTGCAGACCTGCGGACCACTTATGTGCACCCCTGTCTGTATACAATAAACATTAGTGCTGTCAAAATTAATGATTAATCCAATTATTAATAAACTCAATCATGATACCTTCCTGGTTTGTACTATGCTCAATTCTATAGCTAATGGCAACAATGTCACATTTAACTAGAAGATGTAACAAACACTTTGGACTCAATCCTGTATGTACAACAACAGAGTAATCTACATCAGTTACATTCCGCTCGAGTTCTCTTCTTGAGTCTCTGAGAAGGACATCTTCGTACTTGGCTACATACGTCTGCTATGTCCAGTGTTGTGGGTAACGAGTTACAAAGTTAGTGTAGCCTACTTATCACAACATTGTCAATCCAAACGCTAATTTATTCAAACGTCTCTCTGCCGAACTACTTACTGTAGCTTAATTTGCGGAGGACGAAGAGAAAGCACCCGTTTGATAAATGAGCCAGTAGTGGAGAAATAATAACTTTTAAGCAATAATCTTTTTTGAGTAACGACCCCAACACTGGCTGTGTCCTTGCTGGAGTGTGACGAGATTTGTGTCGTGTGCAGTTGCGATGGATCGGCGTACAAACCAATAGTGTGTCGGAATGGTGTATGTTTATACTTCTCATCCAACCACAATCAAATTCACTCTCTCCGGATGGCGCCATTTATCTGGATAGGTTTTTGTTTTTTTTTGAAGATGACAAGCCGGAATGAAAACAAGCCGAAATGAAATGAAACAGGAGTAACGAGGCTATTTTTAAAATGTAAGGAGTAGAAAGTACAGATAATTGCGTGAAAATGTAAGGAGTAGAAGTAAAAAGTCGGCTGAAAAATAATTACTCCAGTAAAGTATAGATACCCAAAATTTCTACTTAAGTAAGGTAACGAAGTATTTGTACTTCGTTACTTGACACCTCTGCAGCTGATGCAACTCTAATGTTCATAATAACAGACAAAATGAAATGTTGCCAGAGTGTTTCTGTTCAATATGCCGCCGTTAGAAACAAAAAAACAAAACAAAACAGCACTATCCATCCATTTATACTGACCATCATCTTGAGCACCGAGATGGTACTGATGATCAGTAGTGCAGGTTTCTTGCCTCGGAGGCATGTCTATAACAATTGAATACTTATGTCACACTGCTGTACTAAATGTTTTGTTAAGACTTAAGCATGTATAATGAAGGTTCTATGTCCCACTTCAACTTTTTTACCTTGAGCTAATGTGCTTGGCGTTGGCATATTTTGCCGTAAAGGGTTTAGAAAATGAAGAGAAACTGAGGCTGTGAAGATGATGAACAGGACATAGAATTAATATAATTAATTAATAGTTCAAATGTCTAAAGAAGGTAGTATTTAAAAACAGCATCAGCCAGTATGTGACAACCTATGCTGCAAAGAAATAATCACCTTTAGTTATTTTCAGCAGCTCAGCCCTCATTTCAGCTGTTGTGGGGAGAAAGTTGATGGAGGTGATGTTGTAATTTTGCACTACTGCTGCCTGGTGTTTGCATGGTGCTCCACTATGGCCAACTGGACATGTGCAGAGCTCCAACTCCATGTCCACTGTATAGGTGTGCCCTGATGTAGAGGATCTCACCTGAAACTTCTTTTCTCCAACCTAACATTGATATGAAGACAAAAAAAATACAGACATATTCGTTTCAGAAAGGACTTGCATTCTTGCGTAGACCTGTCTTGCCAGACTAGCTTTAAAGAATGAACTCGGAAGGACACAGAACGCATCTTTGTGAGAACTGAGACGCACAGTGATCTTGTTGCTCAACTAACCATCTCAGCACATTTTAAGTAGAGGGCCAGCACAACAAATGTCACAATGATTACTTCACAGATGTTATCATCTATTACAACACTTGGTTACATAATTGTTTATATTATTTTAGATATTATTTTACTGCATGTATTTGTGAAAATGTATATACATATTTAATGTAACTAATGGTTTGTCAATGTCTTAAATTTGTGTAAAACAAAACGACAAATGTTTGTTTTATAATGATTTTATGATTCATATTTAAAAATGATATTTTACCTGAATAATATCAGATGCTTTGATATTACTTTCTGTAGCAAGGAATCTTGACCGGTGGAATGCCTCCCAATGGCCGAGTGCAATGTCTGTCACACGTGCTTCATAGTACATCTCTAGTCGGGTGATGAAAAGGTGGAATAATTGAGGCAGGTTGAATGCTGTTGTCCTTTGAAGTATTTTGTCTTTCAAGACACGCATTGCAGCCTCCACATAGTTGTTTGTTTGGTTGCCACGTGTTGCAAGCCCCTCCTATAGCTGAGAGCCCAACTCTCACGTCGACTGTAAAGACTCTGTAGATAGGACAGGAACTTCCTGTATCTGTAATGAGTTACAAAAGAAACTGTAAAGAATAAATACAATACAATAAAACCCTCTGAATAGGCCTCTGGAGGGTAAAAACATCCAAAAATATTTAAGCTACCTCTACCTGTCTACTATTTTCTCTACCTGGCGGTCGAAGGGTTGTCAAGTGCTTGCTGGTAGAGTAATTCAACTGTACTCGTCTCCCTGGCATAAAGCATGTCTTTTACTATGCTGAACAGTGTCTGTCTGTCCTTCATCTCAACTTTGTGTTCTTTGTTCCACAAGCACCTCCACACAGCTTGCAGAAGAAAGACCTGTGCTATAGCTCCCTTCTCTGCCTTTGAGTCATCTGTAAGAAACAAACAAGGGCCTGCATCACCTCGCCCTCCAAATGCATCATTTTTTAATAAGGACTTCAGCAGCTCCAATCCCTCACTAATTGTCTTCTCATCTTCTGGGTTATCACTATCCCAAGAGAAGACCACCTGCACAGGTGTGTGTGTGAGGAGGAGAAACACCCTGCAGTTCTCCCGGTCCATATTACCAGATGAATCCATAAAACACATTTCTCCACTATTGGAGAGACTGTGTGTCCGTTCCATCAACGGCGAACAAATGGCTACAAGTGGTGTTCCTGCTGAGGACATTTTAAGCTTGGCGCAGGTGTCATTACAGGCTTCATTGTAGGATTCTACCTGCCTTTCCAAAGCTGCTAGCATTCCCTCCCCACTTTGCTCTCCAAACTCCTGCTTATTCACCTTCTGATAAAGTCTGCAAATAAAATTGACTGTTTTGACTACCTAAGTCTGTCAAAGCTACTAATTTGTACCAAGTAAAATTTCACCTACCTGTAGCAAAACTGAAGGTCTGGGCAACGGCACGGCTGGCTGAGGCATATACATATTTGTTGCCATGCTCAGCCAAAAGGTCACTTTTAAGTACAGCCAGAGCTGATGTTGGGCTGTGCCCAATTTTAAACAGCTGAATCAGGGTTTCAATTGCCTCGACCCCTACATCCTTGTGCCTCAGTGCCTCCGCAACAAAGATGTTATGGTTATGTACATTGTACAAACGCACAGAAGTTGGGTAAGTGGGCATACGGGGATCATTGCTCCTGAAAACAAAAAAAAAAAAATTACACAAACAAGCTAGCAAAAACACTTATTTTATCTCATCTTGACATTTCTAACTCACCTACTAGATCCTCCCCTTTTTAGTCTGCCAATAGAAAATATTATTTGACATGTCCAAACTTTCATTTTGCCATTAATTATTATTATTATTCCTAAATTTATCCAGGAAAACATCCCATTGACATACAACATCTCTTGGCAGCAACAACAAATATGCCAATGAGAATTTTGTTTTTACAAGGAGTCCAACAACAAACAGTATGGACCACACAGAGGTCTGATCTCACCATCATCGATTCCAACAGGGATTACATGAAGAGACAAAAAAAATGAGACAGGCTAAAACCTGTGCCAATATCTCCAAGACATTTGGAGAAATATACTTGCAAAGCCGAAAAATTGAAAAATTTATATGCATTTGTGAAAAACACTGAAAAATGCTTTTAGAGATAATGTCATGAAAAAATGATGTATATTTATTAAATAATGTCATGAATACATTTTGTATTATTGTTTTAGATTTTATTATTTAGATTTGCAGGTAGATTTCTCCAAGTGTACTGGATATGTTGCAACAAAATTTAGCCTCTCTCCATGTTTTTTTCTCTTTACAGAAGGCCTACAGATGGTCAGTACATCACAGGGATAAAAATCTCACTGGACTATTACAATTTCAGGTGAAGAATCAAATGTGCCTTTTGCACAGTACAATTTACTGCAAAGTCATTTTCAGTGTAACTAATTGTCCCACACTTATGTAGTGTAAAGCTGAATGAACTGATTTGACATTACCTTATAAAGCACACGCTGTCCCTTATTTGGTTTTGTAACTGCCATTCTCCAACTCACTCCTGATGACTCGCTAAGCTTTTCACCCATTCCTTTACATCACAAACCTCTGTCAATGCAATTCTTAGTGATGCTTCAAAACTTGTGTGGTCCAATTGTGATTCGCCTTGTGTAGTGCATAAACGATGAGTGCAGAAGTGATATTTATACCCAGGAGGCAACCAGTTCTGTAAAAGTAAAAAGTCATCGGACAGAGAGTTCGGCCATTAGCATTATAACTGAGATGGCACAAAGTTTAGACACATAACAGTAAATCAAGTTTAATATTAGTTTAATGCTTAATATTTTTTTGGAACCTGTGATACTTTTTTTTAGAATTGTTTTGATGAATAAAAAGCTAAAAAGAGCCGCATTTATACAAAATAAATATTTTCTAACAATACAAGCTTTACTATCACAGTACTGTATATTGTTAGAAAATATTTATATTTTAAATAAATGCCGTTGCTTTTTAACTTGTTATTCATCAAATAATCCTGAAAAAATGTATCACAGTTTCCAAAATAAACAAACAAATATTAAGCAGCACAACTGTATATAAAAATAGAAACCCATTATTTTAAATTCCAATATTATTTCAAAATATTGTTCATTTCTGTAATTTGATCAAATCTTTGAGGAGCAGGAGAGAGAGTGTGTGTGTGTGTGGGCGCGCGCTATGCATGCATGTATGTACATATGTGTTACATAAAATTAAATGAATTTTTTTTGTTTTTTTTTTACCTTCAGATGTAACGTTACGGCTTGGTCTTCGCCACAGACTAAACAAGCGTACTCTCCTGAGGGCGATCGAAATTAATAAGATAGAAGTTAAAATGAAAACTATGATTATAATTTTTTTTTAAAAACCCACATTGGAACCTACAAGTACTTCTAATAATAAAATGTTATTAAAAACAACTGTTTACCGTTTGTCAGCGACGGATCCATCAACGACCTTGATTGATGTCTAAACTCTTCTCAGGTGACAGGGTTGACCAATGAAATCCAGTCAGAGACGTGAGTCATAGCTGCGGGGTGGGGTTTTTGCGTAGGGGGCGTGGTTTGCGCTTAACTGGTTTGGGGAAATCTCGCACCCTACCATATCCCAGAATTCATAGCGCGCAGATGACGACGGCGGATGAGAGTTCTGTGGGGAATTCACATTGAAATGTAAGTTTTGTGTTTTCATTTACTCAAATACCTAGCGAAGCAAGTGTTAAAAGCCAGGGATTTTTAACACAAAGCCCACAAACAATAACACAACCACTATATAAGGCAATAGTCTTTACTTTTGTTGTGTTTTGTAGTGCTGTCATGTAAGATATGTCCACAAATGTTTTAACCAAACTTGAGCACTTCAGTATTTTGTATGCATGCCCTGCTGTCATATTTTCTAATGCTGCACCAATTTTTACGTATGTTTAAATATGTTGTACATATTTTTCAAAGAGTGCACCACTGTCTAAATATTTTCCATAAGTGTTTCCATTTTCTCTTGTTTTAGAACTATTCTGGAAAAAATGAGCCTGTTGGGGAAGGACTTAAAAAATACAAAGTAATTAAGTTAGACACAATCTGAAATTCATTGTGCTGTTGTTAACAGGCATGATTTATTTGCTCTGTTTTAGGATTGCAAGTGTCCCGGGACGGGTGAGGGGGAGAGTGTCCCGGGACAGGTGAGGGGGTGAGTGTCCCGGGACGGGTGAGGGGGTGAGTGTCCCGGGACAGGTGAGGGGGAGAGTGTCCCTGGACAGGTGAGGGGGTGAGTGGAAGCTGGTGGAGCTACTCAGAGAGGACATCAAACTCCAGAGAGAGAGGAGAGAAGAGCACAGGAGAGCACAGGAGAGCAGGGAGAGACTGGAGAGACAATAAATTATTTATTAACCCTTCTCTTAAGAAGAGAAAACGGGGTACATTAAAAAATGGGTACATAAAAATTTTTCAGTATCTTTTATTGTCACGTTGTCAATGAAACAACCAATTTCTGTAGTTTATTTTTGTGATGTAAGTTAAAAACAAAATGGTAAGTTGTATACATTATTCATTTTTGTAATGTAATTTATTTGTAAATGAGCCTGAGTACTTTCTGTACATTTTGTATTTTTTATGCATATTCACGTGTAAATAAAAGGGAAGTAATTATGTACATTGTTCATTTTTAATGCAGCTTACAAAACATTCTTCTATACATTTATTTTTTTGTCCTGTAAATAAATGTTTTACACATTAAAACAAATTGTTCTATACATTACTGAAAGTACTTTTTACAACTATTTATAACATAGCCTAGGTTTAACATCAGAAAAACAACATTGATTTTGAGCCCAGCCCTGCCTCCATGTCTCCTGGGGTCTTCAGGAGGTGAATCTCTTGGTGAATGGCCAGCAGCTCCCCAGCGACTCGGAGGACAGTGCGGTGGACAGCGGACCGAGGCAAGTCCAACACTCTGGAGACCACTCTGTATGACGCACCACTGGCCAGACAGAAGAGAAAGACCAGAGTCTGGACTGTGGCACTTCTCAGAAGATCTAGCAGCACTGTCAGGACCTCCCCGCTCAGCCCAAAACCATTAAAAACCTGTCCAGCACTGACACATTCAGCTTTATCCTGCAGTACAGGGTCTGGTCTGATTTAGGGAAAGAAGGAAAAGAGAAATTGTTTAGAGCTATGACAAAGTAATTGGTAGAAGAAATATTGAGATATTTTAGTAAACTACTTGTAGTAACTACTAATACCACACTGGGGAAAAACTACTAGTCATATTTCAAAGAAAACCTTAGTTAAAGGGATAGTTCAACCAAAAATGAAAATTCCAAACCTGGAAAAACTTGAGAATGAGTAAATGATTACAGAATTTTCATTTTTGGGTGAACTATCCTCTAATTAAAAGTATTATCTTGCATACTCTAATATACTCAAGGTATTGAGAGTAAAAGTAAAGGTATAGGCCTACAGTATTGTTCTGAAAAAGAATTAGTCAGGAAGGTTTTGCATTAATATTACTGCTGCTCTAATGTGTGTTGCATTTTACTTCTGAATATGTTCAAGGTTGTTAAATTTAATGTTGCCTACTTCATATACTGTTGGGTTTAATCTACAACAATGCATCATGTTGTAAAAGACCATATTTTTGTAGTGTTGCTGTCCTGTGAGAAAAAAAAGAGAAAACTTAGTACTTCATATTTGTACGAGAATACTTAACAAATGTACTTCCTTGCAGTCCACCACTGATTATTTTGAAAATGAAAGCAACAACATTTTGTCAGAATATTAACAAATTGATGCTAACTATATCAGAGGCTGCATCTGAAGGACTCGGGCTGGTCATGCAGGGCACTGGTCAGCTGGCACAGCTGCCGCTGAACATTGAGCTGTTCAGTGCCCTATTTGTTTATTTATTTATTTTTCACTGTTTTATTTTTATGCTTAACTGCCTAAAAAAATCCAGGTTGCAAACCTGTCTACATGCATAGTCAAAACAATGAAATATATAAAATCGCACCTTTGTAAGATATCAGTCAGCATTTGAACTGCTACATGTGTGTGTATTTTGTAGTTTTTCCATTATTCAAGTAATCTCCAAGCAGTACCTGCATTTAAAACTGATTCAGAGTTTCTAAAAGCTCCTTTGTCAAAAGCTCTTTGCTCGCTTTTGAAATCATTACAATTAACAGGCCTAAAGTACAGTGTTTTATTTTTTTTTATTATTATTAAACTGTGATCACGTAAATACAGTTTCCGTCGTATTAAAAACATCTAATAATTTTTTTTTTTCAAAAGCATACCATATACAAATATACGAGAGTGCGTTAATTAGGGACAAACATATTTATTACAGTATAGAAATTATAAAATATATTTTCTTCCTTATTCTCTGATAAAAATGTGGAAAAAGATTACATTTGGCATTTCTGTCAGCATTACCCATGATCCTCCGCCTCCGGATCCAGGCCCCGGCCGTGGGTCAATTCTTCTCATTGCACTCAAACCACTGTCCATGTAAGTCACAAGCTCATTACTAATAATCACGTTTTGTTTAAATGTTGTAATTGATGCCTTTCTTTGCCATTAAAGTCACATCCCAGCTAACATAAGACCAGCGGGCCACTGGCGGACGCCGCCCGCGGTTCACCGGCGTTTTGCTCATCGTTATTCCAGCGGACCACCAGCGGCAGCCACCGCTTTTCCCGACAGCGGTCCGCTGACGAGCCGCTGTTTATAATTACTGTTTACTGATGGTCCACTGACGGTCCGTGGTTCATAATCAGTTCGATTACGCTAACCAAAATATCCTTGCACACAATAATGGATCAAAAACAATGTACAATGGCAAATGAAAATTTATTTTCAGTGAACAGATTAAACATACAAATGCATTTACAGTATATTTATCAGATGGTTTTATCCAATGTGACTTTCGAATAGAAGCATTCAGTTCACATATGTCCATACAGAAGTCAACCACAAAATTAACCATGGTTTGACTATGATTGTTGTAGTAAATTCACAGTAACTACCATAACCATGGTCTTACTACAGCATAGTAGTAAACCTATAGTAACTACAAACTTCACCATGGTTTCAAAAACTATGGTTACCACAGTTTTACTCCAGCATTACTAAAATATTACTATTGTAGAAGCAAATCATCATTCAGTTCAGCTCTCTTCCAATAGTGTCTGTGCAATCAGCCAAGCGTCCCCAAATAAGCAAGCCAAAGGTGACAGCGGCAAGGACTCAAAACTCTATCGGTGACAGAAACTGAGTAGAAAACCTTGGGAGAAACCAGGCTCAGTCGAGGGGCAGTTCTCCTCTGGCCAGACGAAACCAGCATGGCATGGTTTAATTCCTGCACAGGTCAGATTGAGCAGAGGACTTGTCTGGTTCTCGTGGTCTTGTCCCGATGGCCAACGAGGTCTTCACAGGGGATCTGTCTCTGGAGCTCATCTAGCTGACATGGTCTCCGCTGACATTCAATCTTGCAGTGATGACAAAGCACCAATGAAACCTTTGGCCACACCCTGATGGAGAAAGAAAAGTACATTTTAAGTTAAAAAAATTAAATGATGCCTTTTAAATCACTTACAATATATCAATATCAGTTAATTAAGTCAATTTGTGATGAAACAGAAGTGAAACCATTTTTTTTCTTTTTTTTTTGTGGCATAAATCCATCCATTGCACAACAGGGAGCATTGATGCTGACTGGATTTCTAATAGAACATGTTCATTTCATATTATAGGGCTAAGTTACCTTAAATAGCATAAAATAATAGCATAATATAACGGTCCTGCTTGTTGTTGATAAATACCAATGGTGACGTTTTACAAATTGATTGATCAGTTGTCCCAGTGTTCACTGAGCCACGGTCTTTCCCTGTGCAGGAACTCGTGCACGATCTAGTGATTCACTAACCTAGAACTGACTAGAACAATCCATTCAGTTGTTCTCTTACGAAGCGCCTTTCACGAGACAAGAATTCATTATAGTAGCACAGCTTTTGACATCGTGTTTTATGGATTAAACAAGGTGAGAGCATGTTCCCTTAATTTAAACTTCCCTCAGACATAACGTATCATACAACGCTTATTCAATGTTTTTATTTATGTTGTACGCTTGTGTATAAATATATACATTTTAAATAAAACATTTACACCTTTATAATATACGTTTTTATAAATGCAGTATAACGTTAAGTACAAAGATTTATTCAGTTATACAACTCATAAAACACTTTCTAAATGTCCACTCAAAAAAAATTGGATATGTTGCATGATTTTCTCATTAAATTTAGTCTAAAAAATAACATTTATTTAGTGCAACTCACCTGACTCGTGAACTTGACAAGATGACGGCGCTGTTTCTCCCGCGGAGTCACTCAGGCTCGTGCACGTGCAGAATGATCTCAGTGTTGGCTGGATTTGTTTTTATTAGTTTAGTCAACATTTAGCATTCTGAATGTTGACTGGATTTGAAATAACCATTCATTTAATATTTTTAAAATATACTTGTGCAGACTTAATATGTCTTCTCAACTAAGCACAAGCAATAAAAAGAGTTCAACTTAAATATTTGGTAACACTTTATTTCGATAGTCCACTTTAGACATTCTACTAACAGTAAGAAACTTTGCAACTACACGTCAACTAGCAGTCATTAGAGTATTAGTAGACTCTCTGCTTAATAACTTCTAACACTTTATTTTGATGGGTCCACAACATACAACATACTGACTATGAGAAACTTTACAAGTATATGTCAACTTATTCTACCGACTATCAAAAAGTGGACTATCAAAATAAAGTGTAACAAAATATTTTTGCCCTTTCAACATTTTGTTAATTGGATTTTTTACAGTGTACATATGCCGCAGTATTATTGAAGTGGGAGGAACATCATAACTAATTTAAACAACTGTTAAAAAGTCTGAGGTCAGTAGGATTTTTATATCTTTGAAAGAAGTCTCTTATACTCACAACTCCAACAGTTAAAACAATAACATTGTGAAATGATATTACAATTCAAGAGAACTGTTTTTTTTATTATTATTTGAATATGTTAAAATTGTAATGTATCGCTGTGATCAAAGCTGAATTTAACATCATTACTCCAGTCTTCAGTGTCACATGATCCTTCAAAAATAAATCTGATTTGCTGCTCAAGAAACATTTCTGATTATTAACAATATTAAAAAAAGATGTGCTGATAAACATTTTAGTGTAAACTTTTTTTTTTTTTTTTCAGGATTCATTGTTAAATAGACTCCAGACCTTTAAATGGTATTGTACAATACTGTTCTAAAGTTTACAGTCAGTGAGGTTTTTTAATAAATTAATTTTTATTCAGCAAGGATGCATTAAATTGATGAGAAGTGAGAGTAAATATTTTTGTTTCAAATAAACACTGTTCATTTTAAACTTTGTTCATTAAGGAATCCTGAATAATACACACAAAAGACAAAACAAAATACAAATCAGAAATCTTTCCAGAGCAGCAAATCAGCATATTAGAATGATTTCTGAATAATCATCATGTAAAACTGAAGAGTAATGATGCTGAAAATTCATCTTTGATCACAGAAATAAAATACATTTTAACATTGTTGGATTACAAATTTATAAAATGTTAAATCTAGGTTCCAATGTAATAGTATATAAACTGAAAAAGTTAAGTACATTGTATTTAGCATTTATGGTGAAGATGATGACATCAGATGAACGATTCTGTTAAACGAAGTTTGTAGCAAGAGGTTCCTGCCAGTTCCTGTTCTCTTATTGTAAGTCAAATGAGCCATTCTCGGAGACTCTCACCTTTTGTTTGTAATGACTCTTGGTGCCCCTGCTTCAATCTTTGGACAGTTAGGCTGTTTGGATTAGGAGTGGTTAAATGTGGCAGGTTACTATACTTGAATACTTCATTTGCATGCTTTGTTTAAGGTCGTCACCCAGGTGCTTTGTCTCCATTCCTAAGCACTGGCCCCTAAATGTATATAAACTACAATGTATCACTGCTTTAGTTAGACTTGGATGACTACATCGACACACAGCGAGTTCTCAATAAAGAGTAACTTCTGTATGAAAGATATCCCAACGTCTCCTGGTCTCTGCTTCGATGAGGAAAAAAGTTTCCAACAACATCACTCACTCATGTTTGGATGTCAAAACCTTAAAATAACTTTAATAAAGAATTGTGAAAGATGCATGGTGATATGATGACAATGAGTGTGGCGAAAACATTCCCCGATTTGTGTCGCACTTCTTGGACGAGTTACCACCTGTGATATTTAACAATGTGGATGTGTCAAGCCTGCTCTGTAAAATGGAGAGCCTGCACAGTGAGGTCAACGCGATACGGCATGCAGTGAACTTACAGGCGGATATTGGGGAAGATCTACGAGCTGTTACTGCGATCATTGATAACAGAGTGTCTAATGTGGAGAGGCGCCTAGAAATAAGCCGTAAAGGAGGGCATGGTCTGGATTCACTGTGTGAGCTTAAAAATGCCTGTGAGGGAGAAACGGCAGGTGCTCCCACTGTGGAATATGATGTGGGCCTGGAGGTGACAAGTGGAGCGGGATCTTGGCGGTAGAGGAGTCTACTTCCATGACATCGGAGGAGCAACGGAAATCATCAGAATGGAGTCTGGTAGTGAAACACGGCAGACGCAGGAGGAATTATGTGGATGACCAAACACCTCTGACTAAGCAGCGAGCTGGTAAAGCTAAACAAAGGATGTCTAAGCCTATTATTGGTACAGGGGCACGAGGTGTTTGCTACCAAATTTACTCCAGATCTTAGCGCTGAAACTTTGTCAAACTATCTTAAAGAAAAGCTTGGCCGAGATGTGAATTGCCAACGCATTGACACTATGAACAATAGATACAGTTAATTTAAAGTGAGTGCTGAGTGTATTAATGTGGCGGAGATGTACAGTCCGGAGCTGTGGCCCGAAGGTTCCATTGTTCGTCGTTATTATGAGCCACGCAAAGTGAGAGCGGTGGGGGCTGATATAGCTGCCTCCACGTCAGGTGCATCTGTGTCTGAGGGGGCTGCTGTAGCAGAGTGCACTTGATTTGAATATGCGGATTATATCCTATAACTGCCGTGGACTGCGAGTCGGTGACAGTGTTGGGGATAGGACCCGCCACACAGTAGTTGATAATTTGCTGCAAAACTGTGATGTCCTGTGCTTGCAAGAAACTTTATTATCTAAACAGGATTTGGGAAAATTGAACTCTTTTAATGACAATTTTCATGGTGCTGGCACATCTACAACTGATCTTACTATGGGTATAGTGAGAGGAAGGATATCGGGTGGTGTGGCTACCTTGTGGCACAAAAAGTTGGACTCAGTGATAAATATCATTAAGGTTGATGTTGACTGGTGTTTCGCTGTATGGACGAGTTGCTCTAGTAAAGAGTTAATTATCCTTAATGTATATGCACCATATGAATGTCAACAAAATGAGGACGAATATTTAAATAGATTTGCTTTTATTGGCTCTTTTATTAATGAAAATAATCTTGCTCTATGGATACTGGGAGTATTACAACAAATGAGGTTTATCAAGCAATAATTCAGCTTAAAGATAGGAAAACTGGTGGTTTTGATCAAATAACTGCTGAAAACCTAAAATTTGCGAGCCCTAGACTTGTGGTTCTTCTTGCAATTTGTTTTACTGGTTTTATGATACATGGGCTGCTGCCAGAGTCTATGTTGTCAGTCACCTTGTTGCCTGTTATTAAGGATAAGGCTGGCAAGGTAGGTAGTTTGGATAACTATAGACCAATTGCTTTAGCAAGTGTTGTGTCAAAGGTTTTGGAAAGAATCATATTAGATCGATTAGGTGTTTATCTTGATACCACAGACAATCAGTTTGGTTTTAAGGCTCACCATAGTACTGATTTATGCATATATGCTCTGGAGGAAGTAGTAGAACTGTATAAAAGACAAAATTCCACTGTTATAATCGGCTTTACTGATGCTTCTAAAGCTTTTGATAGAGTTAATCATCAAAAGTTGTTCAGTAAACTAAGACAAAGGGGTGTACCTAATAGCATATTAAGAATTTTGACATATTGGTACACTAATCAATGTATGCAGATAAAGTGGGGTAATAGTGTCTCAAATTCATTTAGAGTAAGTAATGGAGTGCGGCAAGGAGGTTTACTTTCACCAGCTCTTTTTAATGTCTATATGAATGAATTGTCAGAAGAATTAAGTGACTGTAGGACTGGATGTATGCTTGGTAATACCATAGTCAATCACTATATGTATGCTGATGATTTAGTTGTTTTTTCCCCAAGTAGTGTTGGTTTTCAACAGTTGCTTAATATATGTTCTGATTATGGGATTAGATATGATATGCAATACAATACAAAAAAGAGTGTTGCCATGATATGTAGAACCAAAGAACATAGAGATTTGAATTTCCCAGAATTTTATTTATCAGGACAAGTTTTAAATGTATGTACTACAGCAAAATATTTAGGATATATCATTAATAATGAAATGAGTGATGATGAGGATATGTATAGGCAACGTCGTAAGTTATATGCTCAAGCAAATATGTTGGTGAGAAAATTTTATATGTGTTCAGATCAGGTAAAGATAAACCTTTTTAGAGCATATTGTACTTCTTTGTATACTGCTCCTTTGTGGGTTACGTTTAAGAAAGAGAGCCTATGTAAGCTTCAGGTTGCATACAATGATTGTATGAGAATCCTGCTGAAAATACCAAGATGGAGTAGTGCAAGTTAACTATTCTGTAAAGCAAGAGGTCAGTCATTGCCTGCATTAATGAGAAATTTGATGTATAAATTTATTTGTCGGCTGGATGATTCACATAATAATATTATAATGTTGTTGTCAAATCCTAGGCTTACTGATGTGCGATATCAGTCCTCTATGAGGACGTATTGGTATAACTGTCTTTTTTAATGTGTATTGTTTTTAATGTGTATTGTTCCGGGTTGTATTGTGTGTCTTGCTAATGGACCTTGAGTCTGGAAATAAAGCTGAAATGAAATATGCATTTTTTCACTACATATTTGCATATAGTCAAATTCAGGAAAAACACAATAAGACTCTCAGACAATTACACCAGTGATAGAATCAAATGGGAAAACATACATTAGTACATCTTCTGAAAAAACATACAAAGTTGAAACATAATGCTAAAATTTGTGTAGTGTAACCAGATAAATATAAATACAAAAGAACGAAATAATAATAATAATATATCTATCTATATATATATATATATACGACTCCAGTGAATCACAGAATCTTTCCTACAAACAAATTTGACGGAGAACGTGTGAATACAATGTCAAATTCTCACCTCATGAATATTACTTTGTTCTGTTCCAATGGCAACTTGTCTTTTTCTTAAAAAACAGTGGTTTTTCCTTTTCAGGATATAAAAATTTAATTATAAGCAAAATGTTCCTGACGTTGAAGTCTTAATTATGAATTTTCTCTCTGCCTTCTCTGTGGTCTAATGGGTCCAGGCTCAAACCTGGCCTTCTGTAGGTTGTGCTGTAGGTTTGGTTAATTTGTACTTGTGCGCAGTGTCTGGATGAAATAATCAGAGAGGGTTAGCCTTTATCCTTCAATAATCAAAGCAACTGTGTTTTAATTTTAGAATTTAAAGACTGTCATGTGTGAAGTGGCATAATTTTGTTATGTGTAGAGTCATGTGTAAAGTGGCTTAATCTATACTTGCAGCACAATGACTCGTATATTTATGAACAAACCCTGGCATTTTGCTTCCATGTTTGTGATAAAGTGAGATGCATCACATATTGTCTAGTTCACAGAGAAAAGTAATGAGTTGCAAATTATTGCTTAAGCTTTGACTTCCAGACAAATTACACTTCCATTACCTGCATATTAATGCTGCAGACTGTTATTTTACTGTTAACATTCACATACTGAAGGAACTGTAGCAGGAATGTGGGATCCAGTGATATTTGTATATATTAATGTCACTAATTTTATGTATTCATCTTTTTCAGACATGTGACTTTTTTACTCATATGCTGTATTTATGGCCATCATGGGGCAAAGTGATGGGTAAACCCAAGCCCCTCTCATAGGCCCCTTATCATGTGTGTGTTTGGTCTGTAACAAATGGTAGGGATGTAAACGATGGGTTAAATGTGGCGTGTTTGAGCGCTAACAGTTTCTGTGCACCCACAGCTACTTAGCAGGTAAGGAAACTGAAACGATAAGGATGTATGTAAACCAGTGTTGCTCTGTCACACAACCTGTGCAATAAGTTGGTCATTTTATGCAATAGAGCAAAATAAGTTGATTTGTGTACAGAGTAACAACAGGTTAATTAAGGTTAACTCATATTGTAGGATGCTCTACTGCTCCTTCTGAGTCACGTGCATTAATCTGCATCTAATCTCACTTTTTGACTGTCCACCATATTGGGAGCCCATTCATTAAATTGCACATCTTGGATGTCTTCCTTATTATCCACACTGCATCAAAGACTGGCATCGTGAAACAATCGCGGCGATATCTGAAAATCATTGCTGAACTGGTCAAACTCACAGTTGTAAGTCATTATTTTCACAAAGATTCTGATCTGTGATGCTTCTCAGTAGACACCAAACATGTTTGTGTTTATTACATGACAGGTGAAGAATAAAAACGGGAAAGACATGTCCCTTCAAATAAGCAGAAGACAGGATATTGCTGGATACTGTTGCTTGTTTTCATTGTATCCTGAAATGCCATGCTTTGGAAATAAACTGATTATCATAAATAACAAATGTATTTTTCTAGGAAATGGCATGACCAGGGGATAAATTAGTATTTATGAATATTTATTTTTAAGTGTAATCCTCTGGGTTTACTTCAATGTGTAGACACCAAAACTATTTAAAGGGACACTCCACCCCAAAATTAAAATTTTGTCATTAATCATTAATCACACAATTTAAGATATTTTAGATGAAAACCGGGAGGCCTGTGACTGTCCCATTGACTGCATAGTAAATTACACTGTCAAGGTCCATAAAAGTATGAAAAACATAGTCAAAGCAGTCCATCTGCCATCAGACGTGCAATCTGAATTTTATGAAGCGACGAGAACACTTTTTGTGTGCAAAAAAAACCTAAATATCGACTTTATTCAACTTTTTCTGCTCCTCCGTGACACTTCCTGCAAGTTCACTAGCAGAGCACCACGATTTTATTTTTTTTGTGCACAAAAAGTGTTCTCGTCGCATCATAAATTTCAGATTGCACGTCTGATGGCAGATGGACTGCTTTGACAATGTTTTTCATGCTTTTATGGACCTTGACAGTGCAGTTTACTTGTCAGTCAATGGAACAGTCACAAGCCTCCCGGTTTTCATCTAAAATATCTCAAATTATGTTCCGAAGACGAATGAAGCTTTTACAGGTTTGGAACAACATAGGGGTAAGTGATTAATAACAAAATTTTAATTTTGGGGTGGAGTATCCCTTAAACACAAAAAAAAAAAAAAAAAAAAATACAATGTGCTTTTCTGAGGTAAAGATATATTTGACCCAATATGTCCTAATAAATATATTAAACAGTATTTTTTTTTTTATTTCCATCACAAAAAAAAAAAGTTACCCCAGAAGAAAAAAAAAATTATATACATATATAATGAGTTTCTTATTGAATAATATACATTGCAAGAAAGCTTGTAAATAAATATTAAAAGCAAAGATTTACCAAGATTTGTGAAATCCCAGAGGGGTCACAGTTAGATCTGTTTTAAAAGTATTAATATCTTACATATTTAATTTAGTTTATTTATTACAGTATGTTTTATGTCAAACCCTCTCCTTGAGACTCGAGCACTCTGCTGGTAAACTGTGATCTTATCTCATGACTCCCTCTTGAGGCTGCATCAGGACTGAAACTATACCATGGCACTGTCATATACTATTTTTAGAATTAAATTTAATGAATTTTCTTGTCATCTTCAGGCATATATTATGATGTACTGTATTCAGAAAAATATGTTAAACCCACTTAAGTAAAAAAGTCTAATATATGTCATGATTTCCATGTCTACTACATATTAACAATATACAAAAGTTTCATGAAGATACAAAAAAAAAAAAATAATAATAATAATTCATTGAAAATTGTAAGTGGGGGACGTCAATATGGCCATGAATTTAATTACAACTACATAATCACAATATACAAAATCCTAAAATATACTAAGTCTGTCTATCTATCTATCTATACTGTAAATAAAATTGCCAGGAATTTACAGGATTAAACAGTATTATTTTATTCTACAAGTATTTATTTTATTTTACAGTATTATTTTACAATATATTACTGTATTCAGAAATGTGACAGCAATACTCGACATACAAAACACAACAATAGTAACACTCAAATAAACACAACATTACAAAATAAACCAACAACACAAACTGCTAAAAGTGAACCAAAAAACAAGTTCAACAGCACAAATAAAACCAACAAGAATTAAAAACCAAAACTCTACAGCATGATCTATTCGTGCTGCATTGCATGCTGGGAACCGTCATCGTACATATTAACTGTAGAAACACAGCTTGTACGAAAGCCTGTCCTAGGAACCACACGGACCGATATATAGTGTGACACGCAGGAAGACAGTTTGGTGGATACTCATTTCTGCACGCTTCACAGTAAAACCTCCAGTGTTAAATCAACACTCCCAGTGTATATATAATCCACACTCAGAGTGTTAAAAAAGAAACACTGAGTCAGTGTTAAAGTTAATGAGATAATTAGTGTAGTAATTGAGTGATGATTGAGCATTAATGAAGAACACCTGCTGTTAACAAACTGAATCACTGAAAGAAAGAGAAAGAAGAACGGAAAAAAAGAGACGAGATGAGCAGAAATACAAGAACTACAGCTGACTTCAGCCACAGCCTCAGATGAAATCAACACTAGATAAAAGCAATTAAATCTCTCAAGATCTCAGCAGAGGATGATTAAACAACTCCATAAACAGCATCACCAGTGTCACACGTTACTAACTAGATTGACTTTAGATTTTGATGTTTTAGTTTTGTTTGAATTACCATTATCGAGGTCAGTGTTTGCTTTAGTTGGGCTCTTGACCCTTGACTTAAAACTTTACAATTACTTTGGCTGCTGTAACTGCGTGTTTGTTTAGACATGTTAGTTATGGCGCAAAGAAAAAAGCCAAGCGAAAATGTGATCGGGAGTTGGTTATGTTACTAAAGACATAATCAGTGTATAGTGGCTTGAATAACTGGTTTTACTCAGTATAGTCACTGGTAGATTTATTAATTAACTTTGAGATTGTGTAGTTTAAGACCTGACAGTTTTAATATTAATCTAAAAGACTTGAAACTTATTCTGCACTGAAAGTTTACTTTTCTTCATCAAACAGACTTCAAGAATCAGCATATGAATCTCAACAATGGTGACAATCAACATAAAGCTCCATGTTGCAGTGCATTCTGGGAGCACCAATCAAAACTCATCCATGGCTCCCAGCATGCAATGCGACATGAATAAATTATGCAGCTGTCTTAGTATTTTCTTTTATTCTTACTATTTCCTTTTGTTTTGCTATTTTGTTGTGACTTTTAGTAGCGTGTTTTGTGATGTTCACAGATGATCTTTTATCTGAATATGTTGATTATCACCATTGTTGAGATTCATACGCTGAGTCTTGATGCCTCTATGATAATGCAGTTTGGACCTTTTAGTGCTGATTTACTTTTAAAAGTCTTTCAAATTAATCTTAAAACTGATGGATGAAGCTTTATATTTTATGCGATCAAAATAAAAAAAAGTAATCAATCAATGACATGCTCTGAATGAAATCAGTTACAGAAATCACTAAATGCTGGTGATTTCTTTATAGAAGTCTAACCATCAACACCCGAATGCCATAACTAACATGTCTAAACAAACACGCAGTTATAACAGCCAAAGAAATTGTAATGTTTTAAGTCAAGGGTCGAGAGCCCAACTAAAGCAAACACTGACCTCGATAATGGTAATTTAAACAAAACTAAAGCATCAACATCTAAAGTCAATCTGGTTAGTAACGTGTGAAGCTGGTGATGCTGTTTATGGAGTTGTTTAATAATCCTCTGCTGAGATCTTGAGAGATTTAATGTCTTCTTTTATCTTGTGTTGATTTCATCTAAGGCTGTGGCTGAAGTCAGTTGTAGTTCTTGTTTTTCTGCTCATCTCGTCTCTTTTTTTCTGTTCTTCTTTCTCTTTCTTTCAATGGTTCAGTTTGTTAACAGCAGGTGTTCTTCACTAATGCTCAATCATCACTCAATTACTAAACTAATTATCTCATTAACTTTAACACTGCTTCAGTGTTACTTTTTTAACACTCTGAGTGTGGATTATATATACACTGGGAGTGTTGATTTAACACTGGAGGTTTTACTGTGTTGTTATATGTTCTGTATAATGCGTTTTATGCCTTAATGTAAGTACATCTGCATATGTATGTTTATCGAAGGTATGTTATTGATGTCCCGCGATCGTTCTGCGGTTACCATCGGCGAGTTTGAGCGCCGTAGCGGCCGTAATTTGCCGCCGGAAAAAAACGCGCTGATCAGTATTAGCATCGGCAGTATTATTATACTGCTTCATAAGCGTTTACATTAATAACGCATCATTGCACAACTATATCATGCCTATTTGCAGTGTCTAATCATTGTTTATTTGCATACGTTTGATTATCATGTCAGTGTATAAATGGTTCTCAGAATATGATTGTAATTATATTTCTTTATTGTTCCTTTAGAACATTAATACAGATATCATTGCCAAAGCATAACTGGTGCAGATGACAACCCAAACCCTGTTCAATAAAGGCATCTTTGTGAAGAATCTCTTCTCCAATCGTTGATTCTCTTACCGGAATCCCGTCCATATTTGGCCGCCTCAATCAGTGTAATATAGAAGTGTAGCGTGCCTCTGCTACAATGCTGTTTGTTTACAATAAATTTCTGAGAGTGCAGTTAGATACAAGAGAAGTCCCACTGTGAAATTACTGTGAAAGTCATGCAGTTATTAACCTGGAATATACTGTAATTTCACACTAAATATTTACAGTGCAGTTAGTATGTCCAATCTACTTATTTAAAAAATGTTCCCATGAGACTGGAAAAAAATTCTAGGATGAATGAAAATTAATAACAAAACCCTTCACATATGAAACTGCTGGATCAGTATCAGCATTAATGTCCAGGAGACTGTCTTGTTCAGGACGTGTTGTTTTGATTCACTTGTTTGGAGCTTGTGGAGTTTCCACTGTCAAATACTGTACAATATAGAGAAAGATAAAACACACTGAGATCTGCTTTAATACAAGATAATAAATGAAAGCATTGAATCAATAACTTACTATAGTTTCTTCAGTTTACAGCATGGATCCTCCAGTAGAGCAGAGCGCAGCTTCACTCCTGAGTCTCCTGGAATATTATATCTCAGATCCAGTTCTGTCTGGTGTGAGGAGTTTGATCTCAGAGCTGAAATCAGAGCAGCACAGCCTTCCTCTCCAATACTGCAGTTAATCAGCCTGCAGAGAGTGAAGAACATGAATGGTCTCTGAGATTGTGTTTAAGCTTTAGGGTGAGAGTGTGTTTGTGTGTGTTTGTATGAGCACTACTTTTCTCTCTCACACCAGGATCGGTGCTATAGAGATTTTATCTTGCCAGCAGCTGAGACATTAATTTAACTGCACTCTACCCACATGATTCCTGATTGTGATGCTGAACTAGTTTATCGTTTTCACTCTTCAAACCGTTTGTAGTACTATACAGGTGATAATGTTCAAATAAGAATAACATTATAGTATAACTATGACATATAAGTCTTGTAAGGGTCATTAATTGGCTCAATGATGAAATCCAGTGGCGTGGATGAAGGTATAATGTGTGAAGGTCTACTATTCGTGCTTTAATCTGACTCCAATTTTCAAGTGATCATTAAATTTAGAATGTGTTTCTAATTAGTAACTAATCAGAAATATTAGTTAATTTTAATTGAGATATTTGATTATTCTGGAAATCCTATACTTCCAATTATTCATTCATCAGGGACCTGATGTCGCATTTGAGTCTCACTCCGACCGGAGGTCATGAATCTCACGATCACAAACTCGTCTGAAAGTCTGAACTTAGTCAGAGGTGCAAGGTTAACCTATTCTTTAAGTTGTGCCACCAACTGCTTGCTCAGAACAAAAAGTGTAGTTTCGGTCACTTCGGTGCAACTCGCTAATTCAGTGATAGACAGAAATCAAAAGGTCTCTGATGACGTGCTACTGCTCCATTCATCCACGAGCCTTTAGTCTGTTCTGTCCTGGACACAGATTTGAGGAAACATCAGCCTCCACATGATCTACTAGTCATAATCATTTCAGAAGAGCTCAGAATAAATCAAATATTACATTTCATTTGTCAGGTAAAAATGTATCATGCTTATTAAATAATTAAACAATGAGAATCCAATTCAGAGAAAATAAATACATAACATCAATTGTTCAATGACGAATCTAAGAGTGAGAGGTGCATTCAGCACGTTCAGTATAATCATTGTATTTGATCATTTACATTTTGATTTGCATTTACATTTAAAGCAATCTTTCACCCCAAAGTAAAAATAATGGTCATAATTTAATTGAGAAAGAAATAGAAAAACAGCTAAATAATTAGTAGTCACATGTTATAAATATATCAATAAAAATATATATAGATTTGAAAAGTGTGTTTTCCTTTATAAAATGATGGCTATTCACTTAACGCTTGTTCATAGTGTCTGTGATATATTTATGTTTACAATTTTTTCATTTGAAACAATAGGGACTCCGTAGCTCAGTAGTGCTGAGGAATGAGGGGATTGTTCTGGCGGCAGTTTTGCGGACGAAGAAAAGTAAAGCTGTTGCTTAATACAGATCCTCCGTCTCAAGCGTATTCTTTCAGTCAGATACACAACAGAAAAATTGGCGAGAAGGATAAAGTTATGCTCTGATAATGGCGCTCATTGGAAGTATAGGTGAATTTGCTCTGAGAGCAGAATCTTGTTCAGCTTACATTAAAAGGCTGGAACAGTTCTTTGTGGCGAACGACGTAAGTCAGGAGAGGCAGGTCACAACACTCTTGAGTGTAATGGCAGCAGCTACCTGTGTCGGAATCGAATCTGATGTTTGCACGTGTGTTTGAGATCACATTGAGCTTGGAGACGGCTGAGAAAGACATGCAGCAGTTAAAGGACATGACTCGCACTCGGGTGTTGTGCATAAAGTGGACGTTCCAGCCAAAGAGGGAAGAAGTGCTATAGATGTCACGGCAAAAATCACAGCGCTGAGGTATGTCATTTCAAAGATGCAAAATGCCATAACTGCAGGAAAACTGACCATATCAAGAGAGCTTGCAGAGGAAAAATGGAAGTTGGAAAAAGAAAACCTTATTCTGAGAAAAATACTAAGTATGTGGAGGCAGAGGATGTTGAATTGCCCATGTTTTCGCTGTGAAGTGATAAAAACAGCAGAAAGTCATTCACAGAGACGTTTAATGTAAATGGCAAGGAAATTATGATGGAAAATGATACCGGCGCAGCTGTGAGTATTATATCTGAGAAACAATTCCAAGCTGAGTTCTCAACAGAGCTACTGGAGATCACTAGAGTCACGTTGAAAATTTTTCAAGGGCTTCTGGCTTAATTTTAAATTTATCTAAATGTGAAATCCTCCCTTTACTCACTTTAAATGATAAATATATAATGAACATTCCAGTAAAATCCTGTCAAATACTTAGGAATTTTTGTAAAGAAGACAAAAGCAGTGTTAAATTGCTGGTTACAACGTGATCTTTCCATTTATGGTCATGCCTTATTATCCAAAGCAGAAGGCTTATCTCGGTTTGTTTATCCTGCTTTATCACTGCATGTTAAAGATTCTAACTGCAAGGATATTAATTAATAATTTGTTCTTCTCTTTTATTAGGAAAAATAAATCCCAAAGACTTATAAAAAGGGTTCTGACTAATAATAAGGCTGAAGGAGGTCTGGAGATGCTTCATTTTGAGGACGTAAACAAGACCTTTAAGATTAACTGGTTTAAGAGATGTTTAATCACCCCTAATTCTCTTTGGAACCATATTCCTAGTCTCTTTAATCAAATTGGTGGCTTGAAATTTCTGTTAACGTGATTATAATATTTCGAAAATCCCCCTCAAATTATCCAAATTTCATCAATAAGCCCTTCTCGCTTGGAAAATTGGTTACTGTCACAGTTTCTCTGATCACACCTCTTGGAAATATAACTGCTTCAAATAAATCTTTATTTTTAACAAATTGTTTCAACAGAGACATTAATCATCTTATAAAAATGTTTGACAATTCTGGGAATCTTTTAACTTACGAACAATTCATGTCAACTTACAGTTTCCCGTACAGTTTAGGGAATTTAATTCAGTTTAAAACTATTCCTGTAACACTTCGTCAACTTGTCAAAAGTCATATTTGTTATAATTCTTTATCTGTGACAAACCCAAAATTAATTTTAGAAGGTGTTGAGCTAACTGAGGAAAATGCAATAACAAACATATTTGTAATATAAAATAAACAAAATAAAATATCTCCTAGAGGGAATTTTTTCGAACTCTAAAATTGAGAATATTGACTGGAGAAGAGCTTGGTTAATTCCTTTTATGTCATGGTCTGTCTGAATACTCGATTCTGATTGGCTGGCAGGTGTTGATTACATTCGTTGAACTGCACAGGTAGTTCCAGGTCAGCTTAATCACGTTCTATATTAATACGCTTCCTATAAACACTGGTAACCATAGTAACATACAGTTAAGGTTAAATAGTAATACAGACGAAAATAACCGTCATTTTTATCGTTCCGGTCAAATATTGCAGCGCAAATATTATTAACATCTTTAATATGTGAATGCTGGACAACGGGATAATCAACGGCTAGCTGTGCATTAAACGATATGAATGCACGATGTGGAGGCGAAGAACCGCCCGACGTGCAGCGGAGTGTTGTTTTTTTTTTTTTTTTTTTATATAATGCTGATTATTCACTCAGTGCCAGCTGTCAGTCTGGGGCTGCACACTTCTGCACGTGAGGACTCAAATGCTGTGACTGCGTATCACACATAAAATAAATAACTGTTCGCAATTAAATCCTTTTCTTGTAAGTCGACAAAATCCATTGCAATGAACGCCATCGGAAATGTTTAATTCACAATCATTCGGAGCATTATCCTTGCTGGCCTTCACATCAATCCACAAGTCCTTCTTATAGGTTAAGCTATTTTAATTCAGTTCCATGTAAACACAATCGGCTAAGTATGTCTTGCATCCTTTAATGTTAGCGAACATTGCAAATAAATTGTTTGCAAAATGGTATTCACTCACGTTTAACTTTTTGTCTGGTTGTTATGGTCAGAAAAAAAAAATGAATCACATTACTAGATGTTATAGCCTAGCCAATGATCACTAGATTTAATCCAGATGTTACTATAATGATTCTGTAAATGGTGATCAGCACCCAAATATTGTATGTAATGTGGAAGTTACTGCCTTTTGCCTTGGCATGACCAGGGCCGGATTATTCATAGACGGGATTGGGCGAGTGCCCTGGGCACCAGCCAATAGGGGGGCACCAAGTGATTAAGATAATGACTAGACCAGGGCTATTCAATTAGCGGCCCGCCAATCATCTTCATCTGGCCCGAGGAAGAGTACGCAGGTTGCACATTCGCCTTGAATTGTTCTTGCGCTAATTAATTTGTCCACAAGGTGGCAACACTGGCCCGGGCAGCCAAAAATAAAAGGGAGAGACGCAGAGACCGCAACATCAATAGATGGCAGTTTTGAAAATGCTTATGTGAGAGAGTTATGAGATATCCACAATTATAACGTTAGTTTAAACAAGTTTAAAGACAGTGTTATCGTTCATAACTTCTGGAGAGAAATAGCGCCGACACTGGACGAAGATTATTATCAAAGCAGGAAATATAGTTTGAAAATCTGCGCGTTTGGCTGTACTCTTAAACTGAGCCGCTTCAGACACGCGCCGGCGCTTCAATGGACAAAACCACACACAATGATGTAAAAATACGTGGTTTTGGCGAGTTACCTCATAAACACAGTCTTAAATCAGTTATAAAATACTAAAAGACCGTAAGGAGTTGGGAGAAAATTGGATATGTCTCACATCCGCGTCAGGTGCATCAGGTTTTATTAAAGAAACAGCGCTGCTTTTAAAGTGAAACCTGCTGCAGTCTGTGATTGATGTAAATCAAATAACTAAAGAAAAAGAGAAATCACTGGACTGATCTAGTCACTGATTAACTTTTGTAGCTTGAATAAAGAATAATCAATATAGCTTATGCATACAATTTATAGTTTATGTGAAGATTGTTTTAAGTTCACTTATAAAAAGTTATATTTTTCAAAGCCTATTAAATGTTAAAAATAATATAACATTTCAATTATACTGTAATATTAAATGGCTATAATTAATGGCTAAAATTAAAGGGGGGAAAAAAAAGATTTAATAGAGACAACAGTAACATTATTTGTATCAATGATACTTCTTCATTAATAACAGGCTAGTAAAAAAGTTGCCATTAAACACATATGTGACACTGGACCACAAAACCAGTCTTAAGTGTCAATTTTCGAAATTGAGATTTATACATCATCTGAAAGCTGAATAAATAGGCTTTCCATTGATGTATGGTTTGTTAGGATCGGACAATATTTGGCTGAGATACAACTATTTGAAAATCTGGAATCTGAGGGTGCAAAAAAAAAAAAAAAAATATTGAGAAAACCGACTTTAAAGTTGTCCAAATGAAGTCCTTAGCAATGCATATTACTAATCAAAAATTAAGTTTTTATACATTTACGGTAATAAATTTACAAAATATCTTCATGGAACATGATCTTTACTTAATATCCTAATGATTTTTGGCATAAAAGAAAACTGGATAATTTTGACCCATAACAAGGTATTTTTGGCTATTGCTACAAACATACTTAAGACTGGTTTTGTGGTCCAGGGTCACATATTTAAAATATACTATCTTTATATTGTTCCTATATTAATTTGGAAGTTCAGTGTGAAAATATGACAACACAAACATATTAATATGCGTTTAGTCACATTTTTTGAATTAATTACAGAAAAAAATGTGTGATTTATTTTTTTATTTCAATTGAATGGCAGACAGCACTAATGTTAACTTTTTATAGCTGTTACTGTTGGTAATATTAGTGAATTTTACTGCTGAATATGCATTTAAATTTAATTTCCAATTTTATAAGCCCCCCCAGAAAAAGATCGGGACGGACCCCCACCCCCTTGGCCCCTTCAAATGTTCAATTCGATAATCCGGCCCTTAAATGAAGTTAATTGAATAGCCCTGGACTAGACCTTTAAAATATTTTTCATGTTTTGTAAATATATTATTTTGCTGGAAGAGATGCAGATGATGATATGTTAATGAACAGTTAATGATACAATATATACATAAAGAATTGCGATTGGGTCAGGTCGCAGTTTTACACCCTCCCCCCTGTCAGAGTGGATGCATCAGTTTAGCGGTTGTACGAAACGTAAATTAAAAAAAGAGAAAATATCACGACACATAACCAGGGCTCTACAATGCGACCATTTTAGTCACATTTGCGACTGAAAAGTACTGCGTGCTGCTATCAAAAAAGATTTAGGTGCACCTTTGCGACTAACCTAATCAGAATATTGTATTTGAGCTCAGGGGAGCTTCAAAGATGTCTATACTTACGTGTTTTTGCAGCACTGAGTAATGTATCGCAGACATATGTTGATTCCTTGAATGCAATGTTATTCAGAATCCACTCACTGCTCAACATACTGGAGTTTTGTTCATTGCTGAGTTATGCAAGCTCACAAATCCTCTCGTTATAACAAACAAAGTGTAGACAGCTTCATTATAATGGAACTTTGTGAGATCGCGATGAACTGAAGTGAGTGACAGCTTTTAAAGATTATTAAGGGAGTTTGCAAATGCGATATTAATACAACAGTTCAATAAACAATACGTTAATATTAAGTGACATACATTGTATGACTTTAACAATATTGCCTGACTTTGCTCTATTTCTTCAACGAAAATAGTTTGTCACAGCTGAGCCGATGCGCTCCAAGCGGTGTTTCGTTAAATGAACCTGCATTTTTTAAATGAATCCAGTAAGTCAATGATTCAATTACCCATTCATAAAGACAGTCGCTTGATTTGTTCCTGAATGAATCAGCCATTCAAACGAATCAACTGAATGAATGATTCAGTGATAAAATCAGTGACTTACCGCCACCTGCTGGCAGTTTTATTTTTAAAGTGTTATTTCAGTTACTTAAATCATTTCAATCAAACAATAGTTCTGTATTCAAAATTTTATATTTAAAAATTTATCTCACAACATTGTTATGAATTTAAAACATCCATGCCACCTCTGAGCCTCTGTAAATGTCTGTAAATTTACCTACATGCCACTTTTGTGTTCTTCTGTGCCACCTTTGTAGTAATTTGTAGTAATAGTAGTAATGTAGTAAATAATTTTGTTAATACTGATTTCTTTTGATTGGTAACTTATTCTTCTTATTCTACATACTCTTATTCAATTTTTTATTTATTTTTTATTAGAAATTTTGGGAAAGCTTATAAATATAGATTTTAAAATTTTACATATTGGCATACTTTTAATAAAATTAGAAAAAAAAATGCCAGTACAAAAGAAATGCCCCTGTAAATCACTTTAAGGAGTCATATATTACCTTGTAATTCGAAGGCTAATTTTTGTTATTGATCAGAATGTGCTCCTGAATTTTTGACGGTGCTCTTACATATTTTAGGTGGGGGGGCACTTTAAATGTGGTCACCCTAGGGCACAACACTGTGTTAATCCGGGCCTGGGCGTGACATCTCACTTTTTGCAGACAGAGCAAAAGCAGAGTACAATATCAATATAGCGGTAAAAATCAAGTTTGAGATCATTTTCATTAAAACACCTAATTGCCAGATTCCCAGTGTCCTACCTATAATTATTTTTTCTGTACAAACACAAATCTTTAAAGCCAGCTTTCTAAGTTTCACACTCTAGCGAGATTCACACTCCGGAGCAGAGCAGCAGTCCACCTGTCACTCAAGTGGCCACACCCTTAATTATGCAGAACTTTAAGGCTTAATATAATTTAAACGGATGAGTAATAAAAAAATTCACCCCCTCACAGTTGTCACGAAGGGCAAAATTAGCTATATAGACCAAAACCACTTTTTGTCCCAGGCTGTAAACATTTTTTTTTTTCTGCTGTAAAGTTGGGCATTTTAACATGGGGAGTCTATGGGACTGACTTCCGTGTTGGTTTCAAGAGAGCGAGCGGGAGGTTGGGACAGTTAAATACTCTTCAGACTGATTCAATTGTACAAGACTTGGTGTCACGGAGTACATGTAAATCATGGATTGGAGTAAGACTTGTTAATATGTCATTTTTGTAATTATTGATCTGTATGTTTAATTTTGGCTTACACTTACATACTTTTTGTTTAGTGGTCTATAAGTGTATATACAAATATACATTTGTCTTGAGCACATTCAGTATAATCATTGTATTTGATAATTCACATTTTGATTCTTAAAAGAATCGTTCACCCAAAAATAAAAATAGTCATAATGTACTTTAGGGATGTGCCCAAAGCTGAATACCTTATTCGGAAAGGCACGGATAATGGCTTTTAAAATGAATAACGGATAATGAATAATTCTGTCCGAATATTCAGCTGAGGCTGCAGCACAGTCTGGTGTTTGCTAGATAACAGGTGAGCAGGGGTTCAGCACAATATTTTACACAAACCTCTAAAGTTACGCAATAATGAGTGTGTGACGTGAATGAATTTAAACTTTATGAATGAAAAGAGCGCAAATCAAACACCGCTTGCTGTTGACTCTCCGTGCATCTCTCAGAAATCAGAGCTTGGCAAGAGTAATATCAACTAAAATAATACATCATACACGTTCTGTTATTTGTGTATATTTAAAAGGCAGTTGTTTAAACCTTATAGGCTACGATATGATACACGAATGAATGGACTAAGCACAGCGCGATCACCAATCAAACAGCCGCGTTGCACGTCTCTCAAAAAACAAACCAGCTCTCTGTGAAGATTAGGCTAATAATCAGCTTAGATACAGATACATTTTCTACTAGGCCTACATGTTTGCTTCTTTATCTTTTGATGGTTTGCGTGGCACACGCACATTATTTAGTAAAGAGTTGCTTAAAGAGTTACGCGTAATGAAAAAGTGTGCCTTGAATTAATTCAGTCGGTTTCAGATGATTACTAAACGTTTGTCATGAAAGCTCATAATAATGGTAATGGTAACATGGTCTTCTCAAGTATAACTGTACGACATTCCGGTTCAAGCTCCGCCTACTTCCGGTTTTATCCGAATACAGATACAGACACGAATAATTTTGTGATTGTTACAGATACAAATACTAGCTTCGCTGCACACCACTTATGTACTTCCCTGCATGTCGCTCCTAACCCGTACGACCTTCTTTCTTCTGTGAAACACAGTAGTTTGTGTATCATTGCTTTCCATTGTGTGGACAAAAAACATTTCTCAAAATATCTTCTCTTACGTTCACAGAAGAAAGTCACACTGTTTTGAAATGAGTGTGAGTTTTCTTTTTTGGGTGAACTATCCCTTTAACATGAAATGTTGTTGTTTGGCAGTATTTTCACACAGTTCTTGTGTTCAGTAATATAATAACACTCACTGTAGTTTCTTCAGTTTACAGTGTGGATCCTCCAGTAGAGCAGAGAGCAGCTTCACTCCTGAGTCTCCTGGTTTATTCCAGCTCAGATCCAGTTCAGTCAGGTGTGAGGGGTTTGATCTCAGAGCTGAACTCAGAGCAGCACAACCTTTCTCTGTAATATCACAGCTGGAAAGACTGCAGAGAAAACACAGAAAAACAAAAGATGAGTTAAGTTCATTCACCGTTTATCACAGACCCATGAATGAGGTGTCAAATCGACCGGCTCATTGAGGAGAAGAGTGCTGTATCTTTTCTAAGCGATCGGACCTACGATGTTCACACAGCGGACGAAAAAGCAGGCAAAAAAATCCCATAGACTTAAAATGGCGGAATGTTCATGAATTTTAATCTCAACTGTCACTTTCTCTCTCACACACACACACACACAAATGTCTGGTTTGTTATCCTTGTGGGGATTCTCCATAGGCGTAATGGTTTTTATACTGTACAAACTGTATGTGCTATTGTCCTACACCTAAACCTACCCCTTACAGGAGACGCTCTGCTATTTCAGATTTTCAATACACTCCGTTCTGTGTCATTTATAAGCGTTTTGAAAAGTGGGGACATGGGGTAATGTCCTGAAAAGTCACCTTCTCCTTGTAATACCTATTATACATATTCATGTCCTTATTTGTCACAAAAACGCGCACACACACACACACACACACACACACACTCTCTCTCTCTCTCTCTCTCTCACACACACACACACACACACACACGGCGTGATGGCGTGAGATAAGCAGCACAACACTTTCGTTGCCCTCTTCTCGTGTGTGAAGCTGTGTGAGAAGATACGTGACGTCTGCAGTAACTTTTGCTGTGATTTTGTGAAATGTCTTAAATGCTATAAATTACTGTTTTTTTTTTTGTTTTGTTTTGAGCAAAAAGAAAGAAAAAAAACTTATGTTATAACATTTTAGCACCTCCAAATCCATGAATATTTCATAATCTTCATTGTAGGAGACATGCTTACTATTTCAATTTTCAATTTCAATTTCATATTGCTTTAATGGCATGACATACTTGGATACATATTGCCAAAGCATTGTGCATAACAGAATAAAAACAAAACAAATATACATCCATAAATAAACAAAACAAAATACATCCATATATATTTATATAAACATTAATGGCACTACTAATGCAGATGTGTTCACTAGGGCTGCAACAAATGATTATTTTGATAATCGATTAATCTAACGATTATTAGAACGATTAATCAACTAATCGTCTATTATTTTACTGATTAATCAGTAGACTTTGTTTGATTATTCAGCTTTTGCAACTAGTTAAAATATTAAGTTACACATTCTAACATAAATAAAGGTCACTTCAGCTTTAGAAAAGCATATTATGTAATTACAATTATTATACAATTAATTGGTAACACTTTACAATAAGGTTCATTAGTTAACATTAGTTAACATGAACTAAGAATGAACAATACTTCTACAGCATTTGTTAATCTTAGTTAATGTTAATTTCAGCATTTACTAATGCATTATTAAAATCACAAGTTGTGTTTTTTAACATTGGTAAATGCACTGTGAACTAACATGAATAAACAATGAACAACTGTATTTTTGTTAACCAACATTAACAAAGATTAATAGTTAAATGTAATAAATGCATTGTTCATTGATGTTAATTAATACATTAATGTTAACAAATCATACCTTATTGTAAAGTGTTACCAATTCATTATACAAATACTCACTAAAAATAGTTGGGTTAAAATGACCCAACAGATAACCCAATGGTGGGTTACTATAGCACCTACCTAATGTTGGGTTATTTTAACCCAATGGATTGGGTAATATGTTTTACCCAATGCATTGGGTAATATGTTTTACCCAATGCATTGGGTTATAAAATAACTAATTTGTTGGGTTATTTGGCCAAAATGTTTTAAAATGCTTTAACCATCCTGGTATTATTATTATTATTATTATTATCATTCTTATTATTGCTATGTAAATAAATAATAATGTACAGCATACAAATATATGGAAAATGCTTTATTTCCATTACATTACATTTGCAAATACTTCCATTACAAAAGTTGCAAATACTTCTATTAAATTAAATGACTGGTTGAAATTGTGTTATTAATTATTTCCTTATCACATTAGGTTATATGCAATTGTTTCAGTTTACAAGATAAATATAAATTCACAAACAAACAAACAGAACAAAGCTAGTACAGACAATGCAATTACAGCTGCAACAGGTTTGGGATACTCAATGTTCAAAATGTAAAATAATTTAAAGCATGTATCAACTGCTTGTAAAAAAGATGGCCTTGCTTCAGTGCCATTTCTCCCACAATAATGAAGGCTTGATTATGAGGGAATTGCCTTGGTTGCTCCTCCTCCTCCAAATACAGAATGAAATTTGTTCCAACCTTTAAACAGAAATTTAAAATGGTAAATATGCACACATACATCGGATCAAATAATACCCAAAAATGTATTATCATAAATGATGCCTTGGATAAATGATAATAAGGATAAATGACTTACCCACTTTGTATGGCAATGAAGGAGGATATCTGGCAGGGTTTTACTGCAACCTCCAAGACCAACTTAAACAGAAAAAACAATGGATTAATCTCCAAACAAGAATGGGGGGAAAGGGGGGTGGGGTCTTTTCTAAGCCATGGTAGCAGTTTTTCATTTGATTTCTTACTGTTGTAATAATGGATTAATGTCTGTTATATATCAATTTGATTAGCCGAGTGTTACAAGAGTTCTGTTTGTATCATTGTAGACAGGTGTGTGAATTTTTGAACTCTTTCTGCATGTTACATTGTTATGCTAGTGGGTGGTAATGTGAGTGTATCAATGACATACTGAATGAAATTTAAGTTATGTAAAAGCTATATCACACTCGTAATCGTGCTGTTAGACTCTATATCAGCAGGCTGTGGTTATCTGTGGCCTCATACATGATCTAGAGTCTAATGCCAAATTCACACTATAAAGATGGCACAAAAGCACTTCTGAAAGTGGCATTTATGTGTCTTTACAATACTGTTTAATGCTTCTCAGAAGGGCATAAATGCATTTACAGAATTACAAGTGCATACTCAGATTCTGAAACGGGTCAGAGCTGGAATTTAGTTTACCTTTTATGCTGCATTGCATCTATACAGAGAATTTTGAGGTGGCACAAGCAGCCTTAAAGGAGAAGTCCACTTCCAGAATACAAATTAAGTACAAAGAAATTAAGTTTATTGAGGAAAACAATCCAGGATTTTTCTCCATATAGTGGACTTCTATGGTGGCCAACAGGTTGAAGGTCCAAATTGCAGTTTGAATGCAGCTTCAAAGGGCTCTACACAATCCCAGCCGAACAATAAGAGTCATTTTTCTTAAAAAAACAACAACATTTATCTACTTTTTAACCACAAATGCTCGTATTACACTAGCTCTGTGATGCGCATGTGTGTCTTCATGCATTACGTAATCATGTTGAAAAAGGTGTGTCATGTGTACTCCGGTTCAAAAAGTTAGGGTAGGGCGAAGAACTCCATCTAATTTTCTCCTCCAACTTCAAAATTGTCCAACGTTGTTGTTTTACCTTTTTTGTAAAGGGCATTTGATTTTCTTTGCACGATCACTTTGTAAACACTGGGTCGGTACTTCCACCAATGTCATGCATGTGTGATTATGTAATGTGTGAGGTTGAGCTAGTTCAAGACGAGCATTTGTGGTTAAAAAGTATATAAATGTTTATTGTTTTAAGAAAATGACTGATTATTTAGCTAGACAAGACCCTTATTCCTTGGCTGGGATCATGTAGAGCCCTTTGAAGCTGCACTTAAACTGTAGTTTGGACCTTCAAACCATTGGCCACCATGGGGGTGAGTAAATTATCAGGAAATTTTTATTCTGTAAGTGAACTTCTCCTTTAACTCAGCTATGTAAAACACCTTCACAGTACTCTTGTTTGTGTGAAATTGCTCAAAGGAATAGTTCACCCAAAAATTAAACATTTGTCATTATTTACTCAACCTGAAGTTGTTCCAAACCTGTATGAGTTTCTGTCTTCTGTTGAACACAAAAGATTTTGCAGAATGTGTTTTTATTAATACTATGAAAGTAAAATATATATTTTGTGTTCAGCAGAAAAATGAAACTCATAGAGATGTGGAATAACATGAGGACGAATAAATGAGAACAAAAGTTTTATTTTTGGGTGAAATAACCCTTTAAGTGTGTGTTGGTGTGATTGTCAGTACATAACGTAAAATATTACAATATGGCATGAAATACAGAGCAGGGTTTTCTCACCAGAAGAAATATCCAGAAGATCCAACCAAGGCTCTCTTCATCTCTCCATGCCCTTTAGAGCTCAAAGTCTATCTATCCCTGACATGTGGATATAATATACCTTAGTCCAGAGTAATCTAAAATTAACAAAGAAATGGAACAGTTAAAATCAAACATTAGCATAAAATGACTACATTTCCTACTTCAGTGTTCAAAATATAATTAAAATCTCACTTGTTATTATCTATCAATTGAAAAACAGAGACATGCATTTTTTATGGTTTTGTGGGTTCCATATATTATTCTAATTAACTAACTGATTTTAATACAGTACACCAAAAATCACACTATGAAAAATATTAAACAAATCATTCCATATAGCAAACAGATTAAAACAGTACTACATTATTACAAGGTTATGACTTCACACAAACACATTACAAAAATAAATATGAGAACATGATAAATAAAACAAATATAAACTACTTAACAAATACTTTAAACAAGTTCTAGTGTACAATCATATTTTCATTTTCACAAACTGTTACATGCAGTGCATATATAATACAAACTTTTTGAACTTTTCAAATGTGATTATATGTTTGTGCTTTTGGAAATTCATCTTTACTTAGCCTTATTATTTTGCATTTAAGCCTCTTTTGAGCATAAAATGTAATTACATTCTGAAAATGTAATAGTTGCATGTCCAATTATTTATTTGTATTTTCATTTATCCACATCAGAGTGCACTTTCATCCAAGTGGTATAGTTAAGACGTATGAGGTTTTGACAGTGGAAATTTCAGTAATGTTTAAAATTGTGTAAAATTCAGCATCCTGTTCAGACCCTAATATGGTACATACAATCAGTATTAATTTAATTTAACATGAACAGTTTGTATGTGACTATACCTTGAAACCGATAACGGTATCTTTTGATAATTGATGATAACAATGCACCGCTCTCTTCCATGTTCAGTTCTTCGTGGCTGAAGAAGCGGCGCGTGTAATCAGTGTAGCTCGCAGCGCCCTCTGTTGGTGAAAATAATCACTACATGATTGCTCTGGTAACCAGCAACTTAGAGATAATAAAATGCTTAATTTCTGCGTGTTTCGTAGTGTTTTAATTTTACTCTGTATAGTTTCCTGGGGAAAGGACATTAAATTTGAATAAAAAGGCGACATACCTTCACTCAGAGTGGACGCGACACCACGAAAGAGGCTCCGCTGGTCTTCAAGGTGAGCCCTTCTGCCTAATATCTGAAATGTATGTAAAAAAAATTCCCCCAAAATTGTTGAGACGAACAGAAAAAGTAAGGAACCCGTTTTTTATACGTTTGAAATCGATCTGCTACAAGCGCTCGTGTCGTTAGTCAAGAGTGCAGAAAAAACGGATTAAAGTTTCAGTCGACAGGGGAGATGTAAACAAACTCGTAGGAAAAACAGAAATATTATTGTGTAAGGGCATGAAGACACTTTGTAACGAAAAACATTACGCACACATATTAATTTACCACTGTATCATCTGTCGCAGCTGCACCAATCGACCGTTGGAATTTAAATTTTAACCCAAGTGGTTGCGTTGTTGTTGAAATAACCCAATAAACATAGGAATAACCCAACAAAGCAACCCAACATGTTTAACCCAGATATTGGGTACAGTAAATAACCCAACGTTTTTTAGAGTGGATGTATTTGGCACACAAAATGAGATGACAGACAGAGACACTCTCTCACCATTTACATGGAAAAGTAACTGAATGACACATCTTTCACATTCTGCCTAACATCTCCTTTTGTAAGTCATATAGATAAGAAACAAAATAAAGGTAAGTGATAAGACGCGTTGGATAAACTATTTTATTCACAACATAATGTCTTAAAATGCCTTATAGTATTATGATAACCAAAACAGTCCTGAGCTAGATCAAGCTTTGATCTCTGTAAACTAAACTATCACTTTAATGAAATTATTTTTTTTCCCACTAATAAAAATATTTTATCATTAGCTAGCTCCACACTGGAGAGCTGCTTTACAGAAAATCAAGTTGTAATTCTAACTGAAAGCAACACTGACTCTGGTTTTTCATGTTTAATACCGTAAAGCTGCTTGAATTAAGGCTATCTATTGCATAAAGTACTATATAAATAAACATGATGTGACCGCTCATGCAAACATCCACATCGTTGTAATCAGATGCATTTTTAACTGCTGCTTTCACACTGCTGCCAGATTTTGTTGTGTTTGTTTCGTTACTGAGAGGAAAGCGCGCAATATATATTTACATATTCATCCAAATGCCGCTCAAGTTCTGATGCATTTTCTCTGAAGCGCTATGTCTGTCTTCTTCTCTTGAATTGCATCCAGGAGGCTGAACTACAGTCTTGCGCTACAGTGCCACTCTGGTCGAACCACAGTATTGCAGGCTCTTGCATTAGCTCACGTGAGATCAAACGATTACTCGACAACAAAAATATTTGTCGACAATTTTTTATTGTCGACGTTGTCGATAATGTCGACTAATCGTTGCAGCCCTAATTAGCAGATGTCTATCATTTAAGAGTTCAGGATTTTTATTTCACGTCACACAGCTGTTCATTACTGGAGCAGTTTTTTGTTGACTACTCTACATGTTCATATCGATAGCCTAATTTATTTATAAATAATTAATAAACGTTTATACATTTGAAAATGTTTTGTTACTGGTCTACCGCAGTTTGACACATTTTCGTCAGATGTTATGGTCTATTATCTATGTTCATGTGTTGATATCTACTGAAGTCTTATGATCGCAGTCGTAGGGAGACAGATGTGTAATTCAGGTACTGTTATCATGATCATTACCACCTTAAAGCCTTCCTTGGGGCAAAATAGGAGAAAGACAAATGATTATCAATGTATTTATTCACACGTATGTTATGCCTTAAGAATACCTTTATAATGTATTATAAAGACGGGCTTCATAGAAAGTGTTACCAAAAATCCTTTCTTTGCTACGTCACCATGCAGTTTGAGCGCAGCTCCGACACGTGACCGTGACGTCTAACGAGTCAAATCTTACATCCGACGCCTGAATACTATGGGATTTTTTCCAGACGGCTGGCGAGCGTATACATGTTAGTTCTCCTGTCAGTTTGCTTAGAGAGTAGAGAGTAAAACTGCAGTTATCACACGCCATACACACACACACGTTTGTTTTTGTGAATTGTGGGGACATCCCTCAGGCGTAATGGTTTTTATACTGTACACACCGTATTTTCTATCGTCCTACACCTAAACCTACCCCTTACAGGAAACTGTGCATTTTTACTTTCTCATAAAAACTCATTCTGTGTGATTTATAAGTGTTTTGAAAAATGGGGACATGGGGAAATGTCCTCATAAGCAATGTTTCCTCTAATTTTTTTTCTTGCTGAGCAAAACTTTTCTCTATCGGGCAGATATTTCGGGCACCTGAGCAAAAGCATTCTTCATACCTTGTACAGCGCACACAAAAAGTGTGTAACTTTTAACTTTAATGCGCTATTTATATTTGATTTGACCCTTGATGTAACTAAATGATGTACATTTTAGGTTACCTGAGAAAACATTTTTTACAGTATAATACACTGCTGTTTAAAAGTTTGGGATCAGTAAAGTTTTTTAAAGAAGTTTCTTATGCTCATCAAGGCTGTATCTATTGGATAAAAAAAATTAAAATTAAAAATATATATATTATTTCACAAAATAATATTATTTAATATATAAATAAAAGTTTTCTATTTTAATTTAGTTTAAAGTATAATTTATTTCTGTGATGAAAGCTGAATTTTCAGCATCATTACTCCAGTCTTCAGTGTCACATGATCCTTCAGAAATCATTATAATATTTTTAATCAATTGTGGTCAAAAAAAAAAAAACAACAAAAAGAAACTTTGAAAAAGTTTAAAGAAAGTTACAGAGACTTTATTCAGCAAGGATGTGTTAAATGGATAAAACTGATAGTAAAGACTTATTGTTAGAAAAAATATATATTTTGAATAAATGCTGTTCTTTTTAACTTTTTATTAATTAAAGAATCAAAGAAAAACGTAACAGGTTCCAAAAAATATTAAGCAGCACAACAGTTTCACTGTAAATCCACATATTATCAGCGACACTGATAATAAATCAACATATTATATCAGCGACACTGATAATAAATCAACATATTAGATCAGCGACACTGATAATAAATCAACATATTATATCAGCGACACTGATAATAAATCCACATATTATCAGCGACACTGATAATAAATCAACATATTATAATGATTTCTGAAGGATCATGTGACACTGAAGACTGGAGTAATGATGCTGAAAATTCAGCTTTGATCACAGCAATAAATTATATTATAAAATATAGGTATTAAAATAGAAAACCAATATTAGATATTGCAATAATATTTCACAATATCACTGTTTTTTTCTGTATTCTTGAAATAAATACAGCCTTGATGAGCAAGAGACTTATTTTACAACAGCAAAATAACCAAGACCCACAACGACACTGGCCAAATAAATAAATATAGTAAACAATATGATAAAAACGACAGATCATGTTCATGTTTTTGCCACAAAATTAGGCTTTATTATGAACGGAAAGCACATACTCTATCTCTCCCGCTCTCTCTCCCTCACAGACCGCACACACATAACAGTTTGCACACGCTAGCATACATCGCGCTAATGTTGTTAGCGCCACTCTGACGATTTTATCAGTAAACAACTTAAAAACTACATGATTTCTCACAAGAGAGGTAACAACAACGGCGCTGTTCGTGAACAAAAGGAACTAAGTTTCACTAAAATTAGAGACATTGCTGCCGAACACTATTGAGAGACACAGAGGTATTCTCTCTCTCTCTCTCTCTCTCTCATAACTTAGTTATTAACTGTATTAACTGCATTATTAGTCCGCTATCAACGGCTCAAGTCTCTGTTACTAGGTTTAAAATGACGTTTTGGAATTAGCAACGGAGGCGTTGGATGAGATGCGGAAGAAATAATCCTACTCACAATAGTGATTTAAGTAAAAATACTGGACAAATGCCTTGAAATATATCATCTGATCGATGTCTTGAGGTGTGGCAACCGTAGCATAAGTCAATTATTCCTTACTTAATACATAGAAGGGAAGCTTGATTGAGTGTAATGGGCTTCAGTTTGTTTACATTTGAATTTTGACAGTTGGAGTTTGAATAGTCTTGGCTCATCTGAACATTCCGTCAATTTGAATTTTGACAGTTGGAGTTTGAATAGTCTTGGCTCATCTGAACATTCCGTCAATGTAAGTCTATGGGATTTTTATGATTTTTAATCTTCATTTTTATGAAAACTGTAAGTCCGATCGGTCTGAAGAGATACAGCAGCTCGAGTCAGACCGGTCTGAAGAGCTGGGCTGAGTTTGGTGATTCTAGCTTGAAAGCTCTAGGAGGAGACGAGCACTAAGTTTACCAGCCGGAGAGCAGCGGCCGAACAACAAACCATAAAGAACATTCCTGCTTGGTCTTGTGTCTGTGTTTTCGTTTTTACATGTGTTCATTATTTATCTGTATTGTCTGTTATCATGTTCAGGAACCATGACATTAAAGGTCTTTGGGGTCAGTATGACCCCAATCAACTTTTCTTTAGTTAAAAAATATGTTTCCCTTCATCTCAGTGGAATAAGATTTTGTTACTTTTCAACATTTTTTATCTGTATTCACATAAAAAAAAAGGGCTTGATTCGGTTGTTCTGAAGGTATGTAATTTTTTTTTTTTACTAATAAGGTCTTTGGGGTCAATATGACCCCAATTGAAAATGAATGGGAAATGCGAAAAAACCTATATATTTTTTTTTAAATTTGTCAAAAAATAATAATAAATCCAGCATAAGTCTGAAAATTTTCACACAGAAATGAAGGCCTGGTACTAGATCACAAATGCAATGTAGAAAAGACATGCTCACTCACACGCACACACACAGACAAAAACACACACGTGTGACTGCAACAAAGAGCATTTTTTATAGAATTTGGCAAATAAAATCAATAAATTCTGCATAAATCTGAAAATGTCCACACAAAAAAATTAAAGCCTGATACTAGAGCACAAATGCAATGTGGAACGAGCATACTCACTCGCATACGTACACACACGCACACACACACACACGAACACACACCTTTTCTCTCACTCTCTCTTACACACATACCCACCATTCATATCTGCTTATTGCAGTTGTTGTTTTTTAGTTTAGGTTTTTTTTTTGTTTTTTTTGTTTTTATTTACATTTATGTAAAAAAATAAGTTTTTATTTAACTTTTTAGATTGAAATAAATATGTACCTGCAATCACGTTTTAGTGACAACTTGTGTGGCATTTCTGCAAATTTATGTGGCATTATTGCAAAAACGGGCTCTTCAAAATACATCAAACCACAAAAACTAATTCTAAACTTTGGCAAAAATATTGTTTTTAATGTATTTTATAATGTTTCAATATATACTTACAAAATATATATCAGAAAAGTTGTGAGAGGATCAGTTGACCACTTTCAGAAAAATGAATGGCTCTCTATGGGCCTCTGCTGGATATATATGGTCATTACACTATTCTTTCAAAAACTGTGATTTCTACAAGTTTTTCTCTAACCACCAGATGGCAGAATTGTATACCTAACACCTAGATCAATATCCAGAAACGATTTAAATTCAATTTAGATCATCATTTAAGAGATTTATTCATAATAATTTAATATTTCACATGCAAGCTAATGGTGTAGTTGAGGATTTTTGTGGTAAACAGGTACAAAAGTACTTCATATCTCCCAAAACACAGCATTAATGTATAGATGAGAAGTTAACAAAGTTTAACAAAAAAATGATATATTATTTGTATCATTAAAAATGTATTTTTTTTTTACAATTACAATTACAATTAATAAAGACCTTTAGAGTAAACAGGAAATGGGGTCCTTATAAGGGTTAATGAAGGGAGCAGATCGTAGTTGTGATCCGTGACTAGGCCCACGGTTCAGCATGTGTTCAGAGGATTAATTGCTAAATTTAATAGATAATAGAGTATTAAAACCTAAACACAAAACATACTGTAATAAAAACGGTAGGGGTGAATTTATTATTCCATGTGATGGAGGCCAAGTGGAGAAGCCTGGTCAGCAGTGAATGTGATCTAAACTTGTGTTTGCTTCTCCAGCGTATGCATCAGGCCTCATGGAGTCTCTGAGAGAGGAATACTGCAGGACACCACAGGCTCCACGAGAACACAGCACTGTCTGTCTTCACTACACCTGCTGCTCTCTCCAGATTGAAGGAGTGGATGCCGAGCTGCCATATCCTTCATATTGATATTAATTATATTATTACATTATTTCTTGTTTGACTACTAATCAAGTTATGGCAAGAGTGAAATGTGTAGCCTTATGTGCGCTTATGAGATATTAAAGAATCCTGCTTTATGCTGTACTTCTACTCTCTAAGATGATGACTTCATATTGTGTGTGTAACGAACCATACTGATAAAATTCTAGCTAGGGCTCGGCGGCCTTGAAGTTCTGATAAGTGCTCTGTGTGTGTGTGTGTGTGTGTGTGTGTGCTGGTAGCTCTCTCTCTGTGTGTTAGAAGACTGTCTCTGTCAGCTTCCGCCATCCTGACCAAAAATAGGTGTCCGGAAGACGTCTGCCCAATCTGATGGAGATATGTTTGAAGAGTTTACGTCCATATGTGGAGATTGTCTAAGTTTATCTAGGTTTTAGAACCTATCAGAATTTTGATGACTTGCATTGACGCAATTAGCAACCTCTGTTAGGGTATAATTACTGGTGTTTTTGAATTGTACGCAGAGCGGCCTACAAACTCGATTGTGAGTCTTGAAGCTGACTTCTGCTGATGAAACTGCAAACTGTCTTCAGTAAATTTTCTTCATTTTTGATTGAATCTCTTGACTTCTGGTCTTTCTTCAACACACCTGGTCCGAGGGTCTTTACTGTAAATTCCCCTACAGTAATGGTGGAGAATGCGGGCAATCGTTTTTCAGTGACATCCCTGATCAATCAATGAAAGAAAGAAAGGTAGAAAAGAAAGATATTTATCTTTAAAAATTATTCTTGGTTAGGGACTGTCTGTGGCGGAGGGAGTGTGGGAGAAGGGAGAGCGATACTCACTCAGACGTGAGTGAGGGACACCAGACTTTTGTATGAATTTGTTTTGAGTAAACTGGTTCATAGAATGAGGTACACCTGTAATGCTAAGTTACCTTGTGTATGTAGAAAAGGTGTACGGGTGCACACTTTTAGGTCTTAGAAGTAGACTTGGAGTTGAGAGGTGTGCACCACAATTTGAAGTACTTTCCGTGAGGGGAAAAGGTACAGTCCGGGGGTGGACAAAACGCTTTCTCTATTTGTGTGGCACTGAGAGCTGTAAAGGCAAATAGTGCATTTGTGGCATTGAGAGCCGTAAAACCAGATAGGGCATTTGTGTGAAGGTATATGAAATACCGAGAGAATGTAAGACGCTAGAAGGGGGGTTCTAGTCGTAAATCGCTCAACCAACTCTCTATTGCTTCCGTCTCAGACAGGGGCGCCCCGAGTTTAGCGATCAGGTCAGGTCAGTTGGTTAGGGAAAAGAGTAACCAAAATTAGTGTTAAAAATAATAATAGTTGAAGAATAAATACTCATATCCATATATATATAAGTCACGGCAAGGATTGATTGATCTGGGATGCATCAGGAACAACCCCGAAAGAGCTAAAATTTTGTTTTCAAGACCCTAATTGGATATGGAAATTCTGGAATATACTTTGCAGTTTCATCACGCAGAAGTCAAGTGCTATTGGTAAGATCGCCGCCTCAATCTCTTGCTGCTATAATCTGTTTTGGTTTTCAACTGTGCTAGAATTATGGCTGAAAAATTAGGTAACTTGCTCAGCCCTGATAGAAATAATGAAACGGAAGAGAGCAAATGCTGTAAACAGCTCGGCTCTGAAGCTCTGACCTTAAAAATGTTCTCTGAATTCATTGAAAGAATGATGAGTCTGGGCTTTGATTCTGATTGGAAAGTTAAAACAAAAACTTGACTGGCTTTAAACAAAGAGAGAACCAGAAAGATACAAATTTCTAAATGCATGTGCCTATCTTCAGATGTGTAAAATGGCGATTTGTTAAAAATAATCCCAGAAGTAAATGATTGATAATTTAATCTGATTCTCTAATAATATACTGAACAGAATTCTGGGTTGATTAAAAGACTGTGTAGAAACAAAAATTGGCAGCAGCATTTAGGAAAAACTTAGAAGCTTATGTTTTGCTTCAGAAGATAAGATTGCGTTTGACTGCAATGAAACAGTTGTTTTTATCTCATGCTGGCCCCCACCATGACTCTGGTTCAGGCTGTAAAAGTAACAGAAACATGTTCTGAGTGAAAAATTTGTAATTTCTATATTTATTGATGTTTGGGCAAAAGAGTAATTTTACTGTCGGATTGTAAAAATTTAGCCACTCAGCATCATAGCCAAATGCCCATTTCCAGTGAAAAGTGATGAGCTGATAATGTTGTAAACAAGTAACATAAACGGGGGGTTTCAAAGTTAACTTTGAAGAAAGCATGCTAGCTATAGAAGTAACAGAAAATTACATGGAATGGACGGGTGTGAAAAATAAATTCACTGAGTAATCTCAGCATGATGGCTTGAAGTTATCCAATTGATTTTAGTGATTAAATATTAGTATGATTAACCTGTCTCAATGTTTTAATACTAGTAGGTGCTGTCAATGGCTCTCATGGTTCTTGAGTGCACCTTTCCTAAGCTGCGGAAAATACCAGATTCTGGAAGAAAACTGTCGAGGATGTTGCAAAGGGAAAGAGCGGTTACCAGTGTGCATGAGGTGATTTCTCAATGACGGGTAAGATCCTCTTCTGGCCAATAGGGGACAACCTAAGGCAGGGGGTCACCGCCACTGGGCACCTGCCCCGAAGGGAGGTGCTATATGTGAGATGGTAGGGGAGTTGAGCGGATGCTTGATAGGCCTAGAGCATCGTTAAGAGGGGAACTGTAAGAAGTTACAGCATGTAACGGTGGTGGCCCAGAGAGTATTAAAAAAACATTTACTCATTACTTTTGTTCGGGCGCCAGACAGGATTTAAAACCTGTCAATAAATAAACTCCGGATAACTCATTAAAACCACCAAAGTACATAAAGAAGTCTTAAAGGAAAATGAATCAAACTAGACATACAATACACTGCATATGCAAATTTATTACACAGCGAAAGAAACACGTGTGAAATACAACACAATGGTCCATACATTCAAGATGCCTTGAGTCAAGGTTACATTTCACTTAACCCCACCATATACATCAGGAAGCAGAAGAGCAATAAAAAACAACGAAAAAGAAGAGTAAAGTCTGAGGGAAAAGACTAATTTTCAGAAACCCGACTTAAATAAGGTTGATGCAGTGCCGTTTCCTCAATGCCGATTTCGCTTCCGTGAAACCTTAAGTTTCAAATACAATGAAGCCCTCCCTACAGCCCAAACGTAAGAAAAAAGAAAATAACTTAATCAGAGCAAACCCTTAATTATTTAGAATTTACAACTCAATTTCCATTTTCCACAAACAAAGAAAAAATTATACAAAACAAATATACACAAGTGTATAACGGGGTTGTTTGAATGACGTGCATAGCGTGTGTGTAGTGTGTGCGTCAGCGGTTTTTAGAAAGAGTACATGGCGTGTGTATACATTTCACTTATACCGTGTGCAGCTGGTCTTCAGCTTGGAGCATTAAGAGTACAGATGGACAACAGAATCTTCGTTCACACCACGAACTAGAAGACTGGTAATGAGGCATAGTCCAGGACACGCACTTCTGCCAGCAACCAAAAGAAAGAGTTTGCATCACAACAAACCCCACCACACACCTGACATGACATCCAAAAATCCAGGTAAGTACTAGTTACCCCTGCAGGCCACTGTTTTCGTCCTTCACGTCACTCCTACTTCCAAACAGACTCACTGCCGCACCGTAGCACGCGCTACTCCCACCTCGTCACATCCCCGCAGCCGCTAGACTTCTCACACTTCCGTCATGCGTGAACCAGATCTTAACCCTCCTTAAATAACTGGTCCCTAATTATCCGTTTTAACCAGAAACGTAAACAATCACGTGGCGATCGACTTCCGTTCTGCCACACTCCCCCCTCCATGAAAAAAAACAACAACTCCTAGTTGTTGAACTTGTAAGTTAAAACCCCAAGAAATCTTCTTCCTCATCAGAGGTTTCCTGGAAGAGCTCCTGTAGTTTCTTCTGACTGCGGGACTCTAATTCCTCCGCAGTAGGAAAACAAGGTTTCAAATTACATACATGCACATTACGCACATCCTCTCCTGTGGACTCCAGGGCAACTCTATAATTTATTGGGCCCAACTGCTGGATAATGCGATACGGACCTTTCCATTTCGGTGCCAACTTTGCACTGAAGTTGCGTTTAGCACTTGACTGAGGAAAGTTTCGAATCCATACACGATCTTTCTCTTTAAATTCCACTTCCCGTCGGTTTTTATCATAACTTCTCAACTGCCTTGTTTGTGCTCTTTTACAGTTTTCTTTGGCATTCTTTTGAAGCTGTGTCAACTCATGTACAACATTATATGAAGATCCAGACGGTAAGAGATTGCTTCCATGCAACAGTTTATCCAAAGGGCTGTGAAGTTTTCTACCTAGATGGAGCTCAGCAGGTGTCATTCCGATAGATTCCTGAACTGCACTATTAAGTGCAAAACGGAACTCTGATAATTGATGATCCCAACTTTTGTGATTGTCTTCCACAAAGGCAGATATCATAGACTTCAGGGTGCGGTTGACCCTTTCAGTCATGTTAGTTTGTGGATGGTAGGCGGTTGTTAACTTGTGTGTCACACTCCATTTCTCACATAGTTCCGTGAATAAAGTGGAGACAAATTGAGTTCCTCTGTCAGACAAAATAAAATCAGGCACGCCCCACCTGGTAAGGATTTCTTTCCTCAGGATTTCAGCGATGGCTGATGCTGTGGCATGTCTCAAAGGAAACAGCTCTACCCAACGGGTAAAGTAGTCTACAAAGACGAGCAGGTATTCATGTTGTTTGGAACTTTTTGGTAAGGGTCCCATAATATCTACTCCAAGCATCTCACTCGGCCTTGACGTGATAATGGGTTGCATTTTACCGGCAGGCTTTCTATTGTCACTCTTAATAGTTTGACATTTTATTCAGTTCTTGACATATCTTTTTACGTCAGTCCACATACCTTGCCAATATGCAACATCTTGGACTCTTTTGTAGGTTTTGAAGATACCAAGATGACCACTCAACGGACTGGAATGGTAATACTGAAGAAGGGTGGACACCAGACTCCGAGGAATCACTACCCGATACCGGATCTTACCCTCTGACAGGTGAGTGATGTAATGCAACTTATCTTCAATTACTGTGTACTGTTCGCTTTCAGGTGTTTGATGCTCTGCCAAAAACTGAAAAATCTTAGTGACTTCAAGATCACCATGTTGTTCACTCCATATAGTTTCAGGAGAAATCGGGAACTCTGAATCCTCCGACTTAGTGTACATATAACACTCAGGTAAGTGAGGCACTCGAGAAAGAGCATCAGGAGCAACATTCAACATTCCTTTCCGATATTCCAACACAAAATCAAATCTCTGTAATCGAAGTGCCCATCGAATGAGTCTACTGGTCGTTTTGGTGGAATTCATTACCCACTGCAAAGAAGAATGATCTGTGATGACAGTGAACAGTCGATGTTCCAAATAGTGTTGCCACTTCTCAAGAGCCCACACTACAGCAAGACACTCTTTTTCTGTAGTGGAGTAATTCATTTCTGCTTTGTTCAAGCTACGACTGGCATAAGCAATCACCTGTTCACAACCTTGTTCTTTTCGTTGAGTCAGGACAGCGCCCAATCCAGTGTCACTTGCATCAGTATATACAGTGAATGGCAACTCCAACTGTGGATGCCCCAGAATTGGTGGTGATGAAAGAAAAGCTTTCAAGTGGTCAAAGGCTTGTTGACATTGATGTGTCCACTGAAATGACTTGTTTTTCTTCTTCAGAGCATTGAGTGGTTCAGCAATCTGAGAGAAGTTTGGCACGAATCGATGATACCATCCAGCTAATCCCAGAAATCGTTGGACTTCCTTAAGATTTTCGGGAACTGGGTAAGTATGAATGGCCTTTACTTTACTTGGATCAGCAGTCACTCCTTGACTGTTGACAACATGACCCAAGAAGGAAATCTCACGAAGACACAGTTTGCATTTTTTCAGGTTCAGGGTTAAACCAGCTGATTGCAACTTTTGCAAGATTACCTGAATGTCCGTAAAGTGTTGTTCCAGCGTGGGAGAATAAATGATGATGTCGTCAATATAGACGAAACATATACCTCCCAGCAATTCCCTTAGGACTATTTCCATGAGTCTTTGGAACGTTGCTGGGGCATTTTTAAGTCCAAAAGGCATAACATTAAATTGGTATAGCCCACCTGATGTAATGAAAGCGGTCTTCTGTTTACTTCCCGGATCCATCGGAACTTGCCAATACCCACTGTTAAGATCCAAAGTGGAAAATATGGTTGCACCAGAGAGGGACTCAAGAATTTCTGTGATGTTTGGTAGTGGATAGGCATCACTTTCAGTGATGGCATTGACTTTCCGATAGTCAACACAGAACCTGAGACTACCGTCCTTTTTAGGTACTAGGACGACTGGTGATGCCCATGCAGAATATGAAGGTTCAATGATACCAGCATTCAACATGTCTTGAATTTGCTCTTTAACTATAGTTTGTTTGATAGGTGAAAGTCGATATGCACGCTGTTTAATAGGTACTTGCTGATGAATGTACAGACAATGTTCCAAAACATTAGTTCGTCCTGGCCGACGAGTGCATACAGTGGGGTAGGATTCCATGATCTGTCGAAGCTGGTTGTCTTCGTCGAGCAGTAAGTAAGCTTCGTTGACCAGTTTGTCAATCAAAACTTGATCCTCAGCAAGTGTGGAAACAATTTCCCTTGACACTATTGTAGGTAAAGGTGGAGGAACAGCACTTAAAAGTGTCAGATTTTGTGGAGATCTGATAAACTGCTTGGTGCTCAATGAATTCTGTGTTCTATTTACAGGAATGCTAGCAGATCCCGGTTGGAAATGATATTCAGTTCCAGGAGCACTCTTAAAGAAATATTTTCCCTCAGCAATATTAAGTTGAATTCCACTCAAAAAAATAAAATCCAAACCCAAGACAACTGTATAGGTCAACGACGTTGAGGTAAGTACTACTGCACGTGTTGGAAAACTCTGATCATGCAGGGTTATCAAAAAATTAATCCATCCCAGGGGAACTTCACCTTGACCATTTGCCAAGTAGAGGGGTCCATACGTCCATGGTTGAAGACTCTCTGGCAGGAAAAGTTCCTTCCACAAACTCTCATGCAGGAGGTGTAACTGGCTCCTGTGTCAAGAATGGCCTTTCCTTTCCAGGCACCAAGGTTAATTGGAATGACCAGTTGTTGGGGTACTGTGCCTTGAATACCATTTGTGGAATGTTTCGTTTTAAGAGAGGATGCAGTCTTGATAGCGGAGACGGCATTGTTGGTGGGTAAACCTGCAGAATTCTGATTCAATGAATGTGATTGAGCCCTCTTACTTTGAGAAGATTGCATTGGTGGAAATGGTTTGTTAAAAGATGAGGTGTACCGTGGACAATTTCCTGGGGAATGATGTCCTTTGCAACGCCAGCATTGAACTGAAGCCTTGTCCAATTTCTGGGTTTCAGGTGCTCGTGATGACACAGATTGCTGTTTATAAGATAAACTGCTTTCATACCGTTGTTGTTGCTCATAATCCTTCTCCAATTGATGTCCTAGCTTCACCAACTCCTCTACAGTGAATACTCTGCTGCGGAGCTGACTGGCAAGGTGAGGTTTAATATTTTTCAAAATCATCTTTACTATTTCACTTTCAGTCAAGTTTGATTTCCATCTCTTGCACAAAGCTCTGTAACAAAAAGCAAAGTCTCTAATGGGTTCATTCTTTCCTTGAGTTCTTGTTCTCACCCTTTCCGCCAACTCATCTTCGTAGTCTTCAGAAAGAAACGCAGAGAGAAAAACGGCCTCAAATTCAGCCCAGGTGAATACGGAGGTACGTGCAACTTCCCACCAGTCACGAGCAGTTCCATACAAGACTGTGCGGAATGTAGCTAAAAGATCCACATCTGCTAAAGGATGCAATGCCAGAAAATCTTGACATCGCATCAGATAGTTCAATGGGTCTGTATCATCAGTTGATTTTCCAAATGTGGGAAAGGTAAGTCTTAAATGATCACTTTTAGTTATAGAAGGAGATATATCTGTGCTAGAAAGTACTGGGCCTGAGGAGGCTTGCACACTGATAGAAGAGGTAGTTACTGGTTGTGATTGAGAAGTTGTCAACTCTTTTATCTGTGTTTGAAGATCTTTAGACAAGTCTGAATTAAACTTCTGAACGTTACTACACAAGTCATCCATTTGGATTTTGCATTGATGAAACTCTTTTGTAAGCTGCTCTTGACTGTCTTCCAGACTCTGAGAAGTGACTCTAAAATCCTGTTGAACCTCTGCTTGAAACTGCTGGATAAGGAAACGCACTTCAGACACAAAAGTAGCCCTACTTTGGTTTAATTCCTCTGTGATCAAACGTTTTGTGACTTTAGTCCATTGGTCCATCTCTGCCTCCATCTTTTGTTGGTTGTCAGCAATACACTTGAATAACTGTTTCTGGTTGTCCTCCATTGTAACTACTGCCGTTGACACTTGAGTTGAATGCTGAACAAACTTATCTTTTACCTCTTGAGTGAGTTCTGAAACGGTGGTCTCCTGTCGCTGGATAAATTGCTTTAACAGATCCAAATCACCTTGTACTTGTTTCATCAGTTGTTGGGTTCCTTTTCCAGGGGTTTGTAACTCACGTGGTAACTCCTGTTGCCCCACAGATGAAGACGATTCGGGAGTGGAACAAATCTGCATGGAACTTACATTCGGATCCCAGGTGAGATTTTGCACTGGAGTACTGCCAGACAGAACGGATGACACAAACTGCACTTGGGTTCCAGGTTGCAATATTTGATCGGAATTTGGGAAATATGCCTGTGAGATAATAGGGACTGGTGGCTGCCAGCTAGGAGTTTCCACTTCAGGTACTTCCATCTCTACAAATGTTGAGGGGGAAGATGTATTAATGGACATGTCGGTATATGGAGGTAAAAAATAAAAATCAGTAAATGATCAATGGTCTCTCTTTTTTTTTTTTTTTTTTTTTTTTGGGTTCAAAATAACAAACGGGCAAAAATAATAAACTTGAACAAAATAAAAGTTACAAAATATTCAATTATAAACTAACAAAATCGACAATGCACCTTAAATCTAACAGGCAACAGATGGTAAACAGGCAACAAATGGTAAATCACCAAATTTTAGCGGTTCAATTTTACACATGCATACTCAACCACTTTGAAGCATTTTTTTTTCTCCCCCCAAAGCATTGAAACTCAGTTGCACAATTTTTTAACTGCAGAGTTCACATTCACAGGAAACATTATTCAAGAAATCATTTCAAATTCACCATTCATTTGGGGACCACAAACAGTGCAGATCATGGAAAGAAAGGAATTTTCCGCAGTTTAAAATTCAATACACATGTTTAATTTACAAAACTTAATTTGATTCATTCCCCTCAACACTTCAAAAATAACAGACTCTCTCTCCTTTTCATGTCAATTGCTTAGGATGTCTGTTTAATTTTAGTTCATAGTCCCTGTTCGGGCGCCAATTCTGTAACGGTGGTGGCCCAGAGAGTATTAAAAAAACATTTACTCATTACTTTTGTTCGGGCGCCAGACAGGATTTAAAACCTGTCAATAAATAAACTCCGGATAACTCATTAAAACCACCAAAGTACATAAAGAAGTCTTAAAGGGAAAATGAATCAAACTAGACATACAATACACTGCATATGCAAATTTATTACACAGCGAAAGAAACACGTGTGAAATACAACACAATGGTCCAATACATTCAGGATGCTTGGAGTCAAATTTACAGTTCACTTAACCCCACCATATACATCAGGGAAGCAGAAGAGCAATAAAAAAAACAACGAAAAAGAAGAGTAAAGTCTGAGGGGAAAAGACTAATTTTCAGAAACCCGACTTGAATACGGTTGATGCAGTGCCGTTTCCTCAATGCCGATTTCGCTTCCGTGAAACCTTAAGTTTCGAATACAATGAAGCCCTCCCTACAGCCCAAACGTAAGAAAAAAAGAAAATAACTTAATCAGAGCAAACCCTTAATTATTTAGAATTTACAACTCAATTTCTATTTTCCACAAACAAAGAAAAAAATTATACAAAACAAATATACACAAGTGTATAACGGGGTTGTTTGAATGACGTGCATAGCGTGTGTGTAGTGTGTGCGTCAGCGGTTTTTTAGAAAGAGTACATGGCGTGTGTATACATTTCACTTATACCGTGTGCAGCTGGTCTTCAGCTTGGAGCATTAAGAGTACAGATGGACAACAGAATCTTCGTTCACACCACGAACTAGAAGACTGGTAAAGAGGCATAGTCCAGGACACGCACTTCTGCCAGCAACCAAAATAAAGAGTTTGCGTCACAACAAACCCCACCACACACCTGACATGACATCCAAAAATCCAGGTAAGTACTAGTTACCCCTGCAGGCCACTGTTTTCGTCCTTCACGTCACTCCTACTTCCAAACAGACTCACTCGTCGCACCGTAGCACGCGCTACTCCCACCTCGTCACATCCCCGCAGCCGCTAGACTTCTCACACTTCCGTCATGCGTGAACCAGATCTTAACCCTCCTTAAATAACTGGTCCCTAATTATCTGTTTTAACCAGAAACGTAAACAATCACGTGGCGATCGACTTCCGTTCTGCCACAAGCAATCTGCCTCAAAAAAAAGTGAGCTCCTCCAGACCTGATCACCAACAACCGCATTCCTTCACGGCTTGTTTTTCATTGTGACAAGCATCCACAACTTGATGCAACTATGCCAGGGGATAACACCCTGAGGAAAAGGAGCTTCTTTATAAAGAGTTAATGGCAATGGGCCTTCAAGAACCATCTGAGACCATGTGATGGCAGCCATTATTTTGAGACACAATTTCTTATGAGGCTGAGATGATATTGAACTAGTATGTCTATATCATAGTTTTTACTCATGCATGGCATAAGATGGTTACAAGGCATGGTGGTGGCTAAAAATGAAGACTGCTGGTGCTGATTCAAGAGATCGTTTGGATAACAAAGGTTAAGGGAATTAAGCATTTAAGATAAAAATAATTTTAAGAAATGCTCCTAGCATTATGTATTTAAACAGTCTAAATTGAGATTTGAGATATAGAAACTTTGACATTTTTAACCTATTTGAATGATTAAGGGTTATATGTTGTAATGAATTTGATATTATAGTCTAAGTTAAAGATTGGTGAGACTGTCAAATGATAATTTGCACAGTAAGAGAGAGACTGCTGGAGCGGAGGCAGGGATGGTGCTCTGCTTCTCTTGTCGGCATGCTGAGCAAGAGTAACCAAAACAAAGCAATGATTTTAAGACGAAAAAAAAAAAAAAGCCCAGCTGATTTTTCTCAAAATAAAAATCATTAATGAACAGGCAAACTTTGAGACTAGGTAGAAACTAGGTAAAACTGACAGAAAAATGTTACGTTTAAATCCTTCTGATTTAACACCAAAAGCAAACCTTGAATATATATAAGCTGCTTCGATATTCATGTGTCTAGTATGTGCGAGTGTGAGGATGACTACTCTATATTTTGGGGGATAATTCTGTTTGTGTTTTGTGTATATTGTGTCACTAACCTCTGGAATGAGTGTTTTATCATTACAGATGGGTTAAGCGAAATGGCATACTTTACAGAAGTCAATAATTCTTATAAAATCTGATGAAAAGAGAATACAGAACATGGGACGAGCTTTAACTGGATTGGTTATCCAGCTCTGTCTGCTACTGGTAATAATGACTTCTTTTGGCCTTAATAATGCTGATTTGAATCACTCTCTGGATTAATATGTTTAAGAGTGTGGATTTGTGAAATTTAAGATTGCCGTCCATAAGTCGTGGGTAGTCGTGGCCTAATGGTTAGGGAGTCGGGCTTGTAACCTGAAGGTTGCTGGTTCGATTCCTGCACCTGCAGGAATTGAAGGTGGGGATTGTGAATGAACAGCACTCTCTCCACCTTTGATACCATGACTAAGGTGCCCTTGAGCAAGGCACCGAACCCCTAATTGCTCCCCGGGCACTGGAGTAAGGCTGCCCACTGCTCCGGGTGTGTGTGTGTTCACTACTCACTGCTGTGTGTGTGCACTTGGTTAAATGCAGAGCACCATTTCGAGTATGGGTCACCATACTTGACAATACGTCACGACTTAACTTAACTATAATGGATTAAAAATCCATGCCTAAATTCAACTGAGGGTCTAAATTTAAACAAGTTAACACTTTGTTATTCGAATGGTAAAGGTAAATATTTTAGACCCGACGGCAGAGAAACAGTGACACATTGGCTAAGTCACTAACAAAATTATCCAGAGAGCACCCTCACATAAAGAAAGGCTGCTGGGAAGACAAAGGAGTGAGCACAGTTCATGTAATATGTGTTAAAGGCAAAGCAGCTATAAGGCTGTCTGTGTGTGTCCTCAAGATCTGAGTGATGTAATAGTTTGGGTTATGTAGAATGGAGATAATTTAACAAAAACTTTTGGATCTGCTGGCTAACCCGTTGATGGAGGAAGACAATAACAAGAGGTTTTAATTAAAGGAAATACAGCAGCTGAAGTTAATGTTTAAAATAAAAAAATTGGAATAAGATCTACGGAGCTGTTTATGAACACATGTCAAGTCCAATTAAATTAATATTATTGTGAACACTGACAGGGCTTTTTGATAATTTATACTGTTTCAAAACAAATTTACAAAAACTGAGGATGTCGCTTTAATGAATATTTGACAATTTAGATCTGAGCAATAATATTGTGAAATCAGTCGGCTATTGTTCAGTTTATAACATTTTTGATTTGAGAAGTATCACTGCCAAAAGACATGTGATTGAAGGGTTTTAAGACTTTGATCAGATATCTGACCTGTAAGCATTTCTAACTGACAAGACAGATTGAGAAGATTTGCATTAAAAAATAAAAATAAATAAATAATAATAATAATAAGGCACTGAGTATGATTAACAGTAATGTCATGATATAAAAATACATGCATGACAATAAGTGAACAAGTAAGTTGTATTTTTTTTAAGTTATACACTTCAGTACTTAATGTCATTTTGACCAAATGTTCTTAACATTGACAAGTTTAGGTTTATGTAATTTATGTTTACATAGCATATGGACTGTGATGACTGCAAATGGATCCGTGGGGAAAGTAAAACTTTATAAAAGAGCTATCAAGTAATAAACTAGGAACTGTTCTAGGTTTTCGAGGAAATAATGATTATGATTACTTTTATTCCTATTTTTAAAGATGGCTGAATCTTGGTCTTACTTAGTTTTGGTTTGTTTATTTTTATTAAGACTACCATTTTGTTTTTAACCACAACATGGTTTCAAATGGGGAATGAATGAGTGGAGTTACAATCCCTCTTCTTGCACTATATAATAGATTGGAAATAATAGTTTTTGTAAAACCAATGTATTTATGTTAGAAGCAATGTCTGTATAAGATATGTAAAAAGAAACAAGGCACATTTCTATCTAAAGGGTCATAAAAATGAATTACTTATTGTGCACATGGTTTTTCTTTCATAATACTTTAATGATTTGTTAAATCTGGTTAATGAATATGCAATTTTAGTTTTAAGGCTGTTGGCTAAAGGTTTTGTTTTAGAAGGTCGGTGTGAAGTAGCTGTATTAGGAAGAGAGGTATTTACAAAAGGTGTGTTGATGAAAGCATATATGGATGGAGGACACTTTTCCAGTTAGAGGGACAAATAGAATGATTCACTGGAAAAGGCATAAATTTTTATGTGAAGAAAGACTAGTGCAAGTGCAGAAATAGTGGGATTAAGTAAGTTGATGAATGTATATGGGAAGTATTTTGTACGGAAGAATGTGTTTATTACTACAAATGTCAGACAGTACCAGAGATGTTAAGTATATGCACCTGCTTAAGTTGACCAACAGCCTGCGTTATTAGCATGACCTCATTTAGTAGACCAGACGTGGGATGGGACCCCACATTGGTCTAAAACGGGGGACTGAAGGAGTGGATGCCGAGCTGCCATATCCTTCATATTGATATTAATTATATTATTACATTATTTCTTGTTTGACTATTAATCAAGTTATGGCAAGAGTGAAATGTGTAACCTTATGTGCGCTTATGAGATATTAAAGAATCCTGCTTTGTGCTGTACTTCTACTCTCTAAGATGATGACTTCATAGTGTGTGTGTAACGAAGGCAAAGTGGCCTTGAAGTTCTGATAAGTGCTCTGTGTGTGTGTGTGTGTGTGTGTGCTGGTAGCTCTCTCTGTGTGTGTGTGTGTGTGCTGGTAGCCTCTGTGTGTGTGTGTTTGTGTGTGTGTGTGTGTGTGTGCTGGTAGCCTCTCTGTGTGTGTGTGTGTGTGTGTGTGTGTGTGCTGGTAGCCTCTGTGTGTGTGTGTGTGTGTGTGTGTGCTGGTAGCCTCTGTGTGTGTGTGTGTGTGTGTGTGTGTGCTGGTAGCTCTCTCTGTGTGTGTTTGTGTGTGTGCTGGTAGGTGAATATTTGATCGCCAACAGATTTACCAAGCTGTCATTCAAACAGTGTATATACAAATTAAAAATAAAGGGAGTACACGCCTAAGCTGGATATATACGCTACAGCAGTCGGTTTAACACAGACTGTGAGTATCATATCTGAGAAACAAGTCCAAGCTGTGTTCTCAACAGAGTCACTGGAGATCACTAGAGTCACGCTGAAAACATACACAGGAGAGATTATTACTGTGTTGGGACCATAGACTGTAAAAAAAATGGACGTAGTGTCCGTGACATCACTCGTAGGTTTCTGTAAAGCGTTTTTGAAGCCTAAAGTGGGCGGAGCTGACCACTGCCATCTTGGTTTAATAAGTCATAATTATAGTAATTACAATAATTCTAACATACCCACATACATACACATATTAATATGTTGTTAAACCATCTTGGCAGCGTGTCACTCCCGGATAATCGAAAATGGGCAAAAAGGCGGGACGTGGGTGAAGCTGAGCTGAAACCACGCCCCCGTCTACAGTGACAGCAGTGCTGCCGTGCAAACACAAAACACTATAACTTTGTTTTTAGTACTTCTATATCTGTTGGCACTTCAATAGACAAACAAATTAGAGAGATTGCGATCTAACAAACTGCTCCATATAAGCACTGTAAGCAATAACGATTCGATAACTTGGCAACAATAATTAATTGTAAATAATCTTTAAAGTGTTTTTTTTGTAATGCAGATTATTCACTCAGTGCAGCTGTCAGTCTGGGGCTGCACACTTCTGTAGGTGAGGACTGAAATGCTGTGACTGCGTATCACACATAAAATCAATAACTGTTCGCAATTAAATCCTTTTCCTTCCTTTTCTTGTAAGTCGACAAAATCCATTGCAATGAACGCCATCGGAGATGTTTAATTCACAATCATTCGGAGCATCATCCCTGCTGGCCTTCACATCAATCCACAAGTCCTTCTTATAGGTTAAGCTATTTTAATTCAGTTCAATGTAAAAACAATCGCCTAATTACGTCTTGCATCCTTTAATGTTAGCGAACATTGCAAATAAATTGGTTGCAAAACGGTATCCACTCACATTTAACTTTTTGTCTGGTTGTTATGGTCAGAAAAAAAAAGAATCAGATTACTAGATGTTATAGCCTAGCCAATGATCACTAGATTTAATCCAGATGTTACTATAATGATTCTGTAAATGGTGATCAGCACCCAAATATTGTATATAATGTGGAAGTTACTGCCTTTTGCCTTGGCGTGACATCTCACTTTTTGCAGAAAGTGCAAAAGCAGAGTACAATATCAACATAGCGGTAAAAATCAAGTTTGAGATCATTTTCATTAAAACTTATCAGCTGGTGCTGAGACTGACTGAGCTCACACACACAGAGATCAGTCAGCCTCAGGACACACACACACACTCACACACATTCGGCCCACACACATTATAAACACAGAAAAAGACAAGTACATCACCCATTGGACAAACACCATTAAAAACCAGCACAAACTGGAATGTTATTCGGCCCTAAATCGAGAATACACTGTTGCAATCTACCTGAGCCCCCTTTTTCCAGATGTACCTTTTGGAAAATGACTTTTTGAAAACCAAATCTTATTTTTTCTCTCTCTCTGTAAAACACATTATTTCTTAAATATTGCATATTTTTCCTATTTTAATTTTTTTTTTTTTTTTTTGAAAGTATGGTAAATACTGGTAAAATGTACCAACAATGACATTGAAAATATACACTTTTTGATATACCATAAAAATAACAGGTAGCCCATCTGAATTATATAACAATTAGGCTATCCATCTCATATTAGCCTACCAAAATTTTATTAACAGTAGAAGTGAAATCGTATTGTAGTCTTCAAATCTGGGTACTGTCTTATGTTTGAAAATCACTTACAGAGGAAGTTTGGTCCCATCAGGCTAACATGACAGTCACGACTCTTTTCTTCTCACAAAGCATTTTCTTTTCTTTTGTTTTCACTCAAGATCTTTAAAACACACATTACATTACATATTTCATGGCACACTCGTTTTATGTGTTTTTGGCGCCACCTATTGTTGTGGGTGTATTATTGACATGTCAAAGTCTAGACCCTGAATATAAGACGACCGCATTTTTTCAGATGCACTTCCAAGAAAAAAACATTGTCTTATATTCGGGTCAATACGGTAATAATAAATGTTTTTTTGAGCAGCAAATCAGAATATTAGAATGATTTCTGAAGGATTGTGTGACTGGAGTAATGATGCTAAAAATTTAGCTTTGAAATCACAATAAATTACATTTTAAAATATATTCAAATAGAAAACAGTTATTTTAAATAGTAAAAATATTTCAAAGTGTTACTGTTTTGCTGTACTTTGGATCAAATAAATGCAGGATTGGTGAGCAGAAGAGAATTCTTAAAAAAAAATATATATAAAAAAAAAAAATTAACAATCTTTTCAAAAACGTTTGACTGGTAGTGTATAGGCAACTTAAATTTTTCTCTTATTTCTAGCTTTTAATTGGCTTAGAAATCAGATACACTGCTGGACAATAACCAATAATAATGATTTGTTTATGTACTATAAACACTTTATCACATAATAAGACAGAATCATTTATATACTGTAATAAATGCTATGTCAATTAGCACTACATTGTTCATATACTTTATTACCTGGAGATGACTTGAAACACACAAATAAACCATATATTGTCGCAATCGCATGTTCAATGTCTTCATGTTTCCAAACGTTTCAGTTTTTCTGTGAAAACAACCGTTTTCATACAGCGATAGCTGGAGCTTTTGTCCATATTAGGGATTTCCTTTTCCGTGCGAGAGCTTCCGACTCCAGCTTCGAGTATGAACGAAACATACACTGCACGGAGTGTTTAGCGCTCCTTGATGTTCATCTCACCTCATTCTGGGTTTCGAATAAAACATCAGGTCATGCACAGACTATCCTGTCTCTTTGAATTGAAATACATATTTATTCACACCGGCTCTTGAAAACCTATGCAAACACACTCCCCCGAAAAAGTGTGGGGGACGAATTTATGTGATATTAAAAGTGGGGTGGGGGTGGGGGACACACGTCCCCCATGTGATCTACGCCCCTGGGTAATTATTTTAAAATAAGAGTAACATTATAGTATAACTATGACATATAAGTCTTGTGAGGGTCATTAATTGGCTCAATGATGGAATCCAGCGGCGTGGATGAAGGTATAATGTGTGAAGGTCTACTACTCGTGCTTAAATCTGACTCCAATTTTTAAGTGATCATTAAATTTAGAATGTGTTTCTAATTAGTAACTAATCACAAATATTGGTTAGTTTAAATTGAGATATTTGATTATATTTGATTAAAGATGAATCTAAGAGTGAGAGATGCATTCAGCACATTCAGTATAATCACTGTATTTGATCATTTACATTTTGATTCTTACAGGAATCGTTCACCCAAAAATAAAACAGTCATAATTTACTTCCCTGCATGTCGTTCCTAACCTGTATGACCTTCTTTCTTCTGTGAAACACAATAGATGATATTTTGAATGTTGTTGGAAAAAAAAGTTTGGGTCTCACGGCTTTCCATTGTGTGAAAAAAAAAAAAGAAGCATTTATCAAAATATCTTCTCTTATGTTTCACAGAAGAAAGTCACACTGTTTTGAAATGACTTGAAGATGAGTAAAGTGATGACAGAGTTTTAATTTTTGGGTGAACTATCCCTTTAACATGAAATGTTTTAGTTTGACAGTATTTTCACACAGTTCTTGTGTTCAGTAATATAATAACACTCACCGTAGTGTCTTCAGTTTACAGTGTGGATCCTCCAGTAGAGCAGAGAGCAGCTTCGCTCCTGAGTCTCCTGGTTTATTCCAGCTCAGATTCAGTTCTGTCAGGTGTGAGGGGTTTGATCTCACAGCTGAACTCAGAGCAGCACAGCCTTCCTCTCCAATACTGCAGTTCCACAGTCTGCAGAGAGAAAGAGAAAAACAGCTACAATCAATAATTAATAGTCATGTGTTATAAAGGTTTTTACTTTAAATCTTTGTTATTGGTATTTTGTGTGACAATACAGATTGAAATAATGATAACAAGGTGAACAGTAGGATATTGTCCGTTATTAATCCCTTCCACATTCCCCCCATTCATATCAACTCGGATGGACAGAAAAAAAGTAAATTAAATAAATAAATAAACAATAACAAAGGAAATAAAACAAATATATATAAGTAAATAACAAAAAAATCCCTTCCAACAGATGACAAACATTACATGTTGCCAGTTACAGGTGCACAGGGTAGTCCTTTAATATAGTCCAAAAAGTGATCCCAAGTCTAATAAAAGGATTTGAGTGAACCAGAGAGTGAGCTTCTTATCTTTTCAAGTCTGATACAAAAAAAAAGTCCTGTATCCACCTCCCAGCAAACACAGAACGTTGTGAGGACGTCGTGGTAAAGTTCCATTTTTTAGAATCTTGGCTAACGTTCCAGAAACGTTGTGGGCACGTCCTCAAAAGATGTCGCTTGTTAGTCCCGTGAAGAACGTTGTAGCGACGTGGTCAGCTGGTCTCCAGATAACTTTTCATATTATTGCACTACATGAATTATTATGTTAAGATAATTGTATTCATCGTTTTTACTGATATAACGTTAGATGTCACCAAAGATGAGTAGTGTTTTGTGTTTTTTTTTGTAGGTTTTCCAATTTAATTTAATAAATAAATGCCCTGTTTGGTTAATTAGCTCAGGAGCAGTCTCATGAGGCGGTCTGAGGTAACGTTAACTGTTGAAACCTTGAGATAAAATGTTATACCTTTCTTTTAGTTATTTGAAATTTAACACAATCAACTATACAGTATTCACTTTCAAATTCTTTAAACTTTAACCGTAGTAAAGTTAATTAGTTTGTTTGACTGCCTGCCGTTCATGCTAGTCGATGATGCTCATGCTAGCCATACTGTAAACTTGAATATAAACCGCTGTATAAAGTTTAATTAGACTGAGGCTGCAGAAATCATGTTCAGTGTCTGTGGGATTAATAATTACGCCTTTCCCCCTCAAGTGACAGGCCTGTAAATTGTGTCGTCTGCTCGTTAATGGTGTTAATGGTGTTTTTTACATGCCAAGAGACAGCTTATTACAAACCTATACGTGACGGCTTGTGAAAGTAAACATTAGTCGTTTTGTTTTGCTTAATCTTAATAAAGTGATAAAGATTAGAGTAAAAGCATGTCATACTTTTTTATTGATATATTAAAAATAATTTTAACATTGACATAACATAGGTAACATTAAAGGTCTACTGAAGTGCCTTGAAATGCACAGCATTATATGGTGTGTGCTAAACGTATAGCCTAATCATTCTCACAAATACACACCGTAAAATAAAAATATATAAAATAACATGAAAATATCCCTTGCGAAAATTAACCGTGGTTACGTTGGTTTACATGAAGCTGATATGTCGCGTGACGCAATTATATACAAAGTCAATTAAAAGACGCAAATTGACAAATTCGTGCTGGACGATGCGTCACGGGAGCATAATTAACGGGAGACGTAATTAAGGTCATATAATGCATACAGCTTTTGACTCTGTGCTTACGAGGTTTGGACCTTTTTCCCCTCTGACATGTATTAGTAATTTTTCATGCTATATTTCGCAGCTGATAAGATGGACAGTCTCAAGCCTGTTAAACAACATATTCTCTGGAAAAAGAAGGCTGAGATGCTCCAGTCTCGCGTGGATGAGCTGGAGGAGGAAAATGGCTTGCTCAAGAAGCAACTTGAAGATAAGTCTGCACAAGAACAAGGTATGTAAAGGTGACTCTCCAGAACTTGTGTGGGCTTCAAAAGAATTCTGCCAGTATCACTACAATATTTTAGCTATGTTTAAAAATATTATTGCCAGCCTTTCCATATTATTTTTCTACCCAGAGGGTGAAGTCACACTTTAAAGTTTATTTGTGTTTGTTTCATCATTTCACAGATGGGAACATGGAGATTACAGCCACTGAAGATGAGGAGCCACAGGCCATGATGTTGGACTCCAGCACTGATAGTAGCACCGATTCAAGCTCTGATGACTCCAGCTCCACCTCTGTCTCGTCGGATGAGGAAAAGAAGAAAAAGAAGCGTAAAAAGAAGAATGGCAAGAAGAGAAGCAAAAAAAGAAAGAAGGAAAACAAAAATACGAAGAAATCAGGCAGAAAAGGAGAGCGAGGTATGGTAGGCTTAAAACATGCTGTATTTATTTAGGTATTACGATTTTAGGTTATTATTTTTAGCTAAGTGTTTTTTATTGGATTTGAGGCATTATGTACACTATCCCCCAACACCACTCTTATCATCTCTCTTTTAAATGACATAACACTAAAGTGATAGTTCACCCAAAAATTTAAATTCTGCCATTAATTACTCGCCCTCATGTTGTTCCAAACCCGTAAGATCTTCGTTAGACACCAATTAAGATATTTTTGATAAAATCCGAGAGCTTTCTGATCATCCACTGGTCCTACCACGGTCAACCACTGATGTCACATGGACTGTTTCACCAATGTCCTTACTATGTGCTTTCCTGTAGCTCAAATAGTAGAGCATGGCGCTAGCAACGCCAAGATCATGGGTTCGATTCCCAGGGAAAGCAAGAGCTGATAAAATGTAAAAAAAACTGTAACTTGAATGCAATGTAAGTTGCTTTGGATAAAAGTGTCTGCTAAATGCATAAATGTAAATAAATGTACTATGTTTCTGTGCCTTGATTGTGTTAGGATCCTTGCTGTCTATGGAGGGTCAGAAAGCTCTCAGATTTAATCAAAAATATCTTAATTTGTTTTCCTAAGATGAATGAAGGTCTTACGGGTTTGGAACGACATGAGGGCGAGTTATTAATGACATAATTTTCATTTTTGGGTGAACTATCACTTAAAGCTTAACTGTTCTGTTACAGCCAGAGCCAGTGCTCCACAATTCTGTGCTGTTTGTTTTTCTTGAATCAGTGATGATCCATATCCAGCTTATATTTTTATTACAGGTTTCTTACATACACTATATTGCCAAAAGTATTGGCACCCCCTTCTAATGAACAGGTTTGACTACTTTAGTAATTTCCATGAGTACAAATCTTAATGTTTAAGCATATAATGATATTGTAGGGAATTGTGTGCTTCTAATTTTAAAGCAACAGTTTAGACAGGAGCCTTTTCTACTCTAACATGACAATGCCTCTGTGTATAAGGCAAGGTTCAAAAAGAAATGATTGATTTAGTCAGTGTGGAAGAACTTGACTGGTCTGCAGAAAGCCAAGTCCTAATCCAAGCTGAACACCTCTGCTGTGACATTAAATTCTGGTGGAATGACCTCCCGATCTCAATTCGAACAGCTGATTCTTTAGCCATTTTCAAAAATCATCTAAAGACACATCTTTTTCGCCTGCACCTGACCAACTAATACTAACACTTGCCTATTATATCTGTCTGTCTTAAAAAAAAAAAAAAAAAACCCTACCTACGTCTACTGTGCTGGACTAACTGAGACTTGTCATGGCATTTGTATACTGCTGCACTCTCGATGGTCTGATTGCTTCTATCGTTCTCATTTGTACGTCGCTTTGGATAAAAGCGTCTGCTAAATGATTCAATGTAAATGTAAATTCAGACCTTGAGCCTAAAACTCATCACTAAACACCAATGACTTGTACATACACTATATGGACAAAAGTATTGGGACACCCCCTTCTTTAGAACAGAAAAAGGCACTTCCAAAACTGTGGCAACAAAGATGGAAACATAATTCATTAATTTAAAAATTATATTCCCATCTCTGTTGCAACAGTTTTGGAAGTGTCTAAAATGACCGTACCCATATGTACAAGTCATTGGTGTTTGGTAAAGAGTTTTTGACTCAAGATCTGCATTTAATGTCACAGCAGAGGTGTTCAGCTTGGATCATGACTTGGCTTTCTGCAGACCAGTCAAGTTCTCCCACACTGACTCAATCAATCATTTCTTTTTGAACCTTGCCTTATACACAGAGACATTGTCATGTTAGAATAGAAAAGGGTTTTGTCCAAACTGTTGCTTTAAAATTAGAAACACACAATTCCCTAGAATATCATTATATGCTTAAAAATTAAGATTTGTACACATGGAAATTACTAAAGTAGTCAAACCTGTTCATTAGAAGGGGGTGACCCAATACTTTTAGCAATATAGTGTATGTTATGAATGAAGCAAACAGAGATACACTATGTATGCACTTACCTATTACGGTGAAGTTATTCGTCAGTGTTTACCAGAATTTATTTAGAACAAATAATCAGCTTTAATTGGCAGACTGCCCTCACACTACCTACTATAAATGACGATAAATGTTCTGAATCAAATGATAAGCTACACACACTTTCATCCAAGTTATCCATCCCTGCAACTATGACAGCACAAAAGACACAACAATCGTTGGTGATTTATTCTCATTGTTTTCTTTTCAGTTGCCTCAATCCCAGATGTGGTGAAAAGATATCGACGGGTCCTCAAACTTGTGCAAAGAGGCTTCAGGATGACCACAGCTTTCAAGAAAGCTCACGTTTCAAGAAATGCTGTGAAAGACACGGCAGCAATCGCAGAGATTTACATAGCAGACAAAAGTGTCCTTGACCAGTTCAAGGGTAAATACACACTTTTGAAACTAGCACAACTTTGTCAGAAAAAAATAGTTGGTGAACTGGCAGAAAAGATCATTGAAATGAAAAACAACAAACAGCTCATCCCCTTTTCTGCCAAGAAAGACTGACTATAGGCAACAGGATGTTAACTAGATAAGTCTAAGTAGATTATTGTTAACTAGGTAAGTTTTATTTTTCATAATTTGAAATGGTGGTGGCTGTTGTTCAAGTTGGTTTTTCCCTATGCCACACCTCCAATAAGACAACATGGTAAAGCCATATGTGCAACAATGTAAAGACATATGTGCAGCATGTTTTTTTCTCTCTCTCTCTTTTTTTTTCTCAGTGTAGTTTTTCATATAATATTAATTCATGTAAAGTTTGCCACATATAGTAAGATTGTTTAGATCTGATACCCTAGTGAACAATGGGTTGTATAAATATATTGTTAATAAAATAATTTTCTCTACTGTCCTGTCTATAGTGTTTATTCTATAGTACTGCATCGTCTGGTATTGACTTCTCATTTCAAATGGTAAATATGTTGCAAATAATTAATGGATGACTGTATGTGATCTGTTGATAGTTTATAGACTTTCTACTGTTATCAACGGTTTTTCACTTTAATTGGATGGTCCTAAAATATATCTACAAATCTTTAGTTGAGAATGCCTACTAATAGTCTGCTGATCCTAAACTTTAGATTAGTTGAAAAGCAACAGATATGCAACTAATCTTTAGTTGACTATCAACAGATATTAAACTAGTGATTTTGATAAAAACGAGGTGTTAAATATTTATTAATCTGATACGTTTGAGACTCTTGATTAAGAATGATGTAATATGGTCTTGATTATAAGTTGACATGACTGTAGACTTTCAACTGACACATTGATTTTGAGTAGTTGGTAGACAACTTAGAAGATGGTAACACAATCTACAGAAAGTTAGCTGACTATTGGTTAACAATCTGTTGCGAAAAACATAGACAGTCAACAGGCACTTTTTGTAAAATCAATAGATTAAAATTTGAAATGCATCTTAAAATCTACTGGCAGTTAGTTGAATGTCTGTTACTTGTCTGTTGAAACAATGTTGTTGAATGTCAACTGATTCACTGTTGACATGCTACTAAATGACTACTGATAACTAGTATAGTCTCAACAGATGGACTATCAAAATAAAGTGTTACCTTAATGTCCAAATTACATAAATAGTGAACATTCAGAATACGTCCACTGAGGAGCCAGAATGAAAGTTTTTGCGACGTCTGTTTTATACGTTAATTCTAGTCATAGTGAAGGCAGTGTGCAGAAGTACTGCTTTAAAATTGTAAATAATAAATTAATACCTATCCCCTCAGTTGTACCTGTCCAAGACATATAGGTCTGCAAAGACATTTTAGTAGCCTTATTTGCAATTGGAAATACGTGATGATTTATTAAAATGGACAGAAATAAAAAAAAAATAGTTTGAAATGAGAAGAGATTACTTTTTAACCATCTTTAATGAGTTTTTCAGCAAAATATTAACAGAAAATTTGATAAAACAAAATTCTAATAGTTAAATTCAACTCTCAAGTGAACAACAACAAAAATCCCCAAAGACATATTTGGTCTGAAATGGTGAGGGAGTGTAAAGTCCCCTAAACTGGAAATAAACACAAATATCTTGCAAAAAGCCCTTAGTTATTTTCCACCCCTGTATGCCCTCCACCTCCCTTCCTCCCGGTGCATGCTTGAGATGTTCTGCTGCATGATGCTTTATTGTAGCCTCTGTAGCTCTTTTGTCCCATTTCATGACTGCAGCTGCAAGAGTTGAACAAAAACAAAAATTACAAATATGTAAAGAAAACCAGTGTACATTACATTGCAGTATGCATGTTCTTTTAGTATTGATATGTGAAAACATTAATATTTGTTTATACTTTTTATAATTCCTCCTGTCAAGAAATCAAATAAAAAGGAAGCGCTATGCAGAATGCAAATACTGCAAAAAAAAAAAAAAAACAGCAATAACCGAGGAGGCTGGCACAACATCCAATTTCTCTCAACAATGTGGAAAACAAAGGCATGTACAGCCAACTTATTAACAGGTTTGCAGTGGGCAAAACCATTAATATATGCTTTTTTTTTTTTTGCAGACAAATGTTTTGTTACTTCTCAGAGAAATTAAAAATGTAAAGTACATGTATAACTGAATAATCTGTTTTCCCTGAAGATCCTCCGGTAAATGTATAATAGGGTTTGAAATTAACATTAACGACCATCAAGCCGGAAAAAATCCAATGTGGTAGATAAAGATGTCCAATCACTATGGAGGATGAACACTAAAAATAAAATTGTAAATTAAAATGAAAAGAGTATTTATTGTCCATTAAATAATACAAACAAAAATGTAAATAAATGAATCACTTCAAATAGACAAATTAATAGGTACATTTAATATATATATATATATATATATATATATATATATATAACTAAATGTTTATTTTGACCTATAACAATGCGTTATCACTTAGTTCACCACGTACTGTACAACAAAAATAACCCTAACCCTCTACAAACACGTTTGTTTGACATGTTTGTGAACTGATGATGTAGCTCGTTTTCGTGCTGATTGCTTGTGATTTCGCTCTCTCACTGTGTCCCTCTCCAGTCTATTGGCCAGTGACCTGCTGGACTGCTTTGGGTTTGTTTTTTACCTTTTTGAATCTGCTTACTGCAATTGCTTTTGGGTCCTTGGTTTTTATTTGAACAACATACCCATTAATGATTCAGAAATAATCCCAGTGTCAAACTGAAGACCCATAAGGTATAAAAACAAAGAAATGAGTTCATTGTGTTTTTAAAACTTCAAACATGTCGCACAGGGATAGGCAACATTGGTCCTGGAGTGCCGCTGTCCTGCAGAGTTTAGCTCAACCCTAATCAAACACACCTGAACAAGCTAATCAAGGTCTTCAGGATTACTAAAGCACAGGACACACTGCTGTCCTAAACCAAAGATTGCCATCGTGAAACAATCGTGGCGATTTCTATGGCTCCTAATCAGTGGTCTTATGTCGTACAGTGAGAGACATTCACAAAGACGGCTGCTGTCATGGCCTTATGACAAAAGATAGCCTACGATCATCACAGTGTGTTTGCTGCTACAAACTATGTCTACTGACCAGCCAATAAAAAGCTAAATGAAATGGCATGTTAATCAACGCGACATGACGTTAAAACTGCTTACTTCAAACTATTTTGCACAGTGTGATTTGTAATGACCTTATAAAATTGCTTAAATTGCAGTCTGTAGAAGGCTTTAAGGCCGGGACACACCAAGCCGACTTCGGCAGCGTCTGGACAACAGCGGCTATCAATAGTATATATTCGTCATTTAAAAGGAGAAACCAAAACAAGAATATACGAGATATATGCAGATATACGAAACGTAAGCAAAGCAGCACTTGCTTACCATTTTGAATATCAGTTATGTTGATAACTTTCTTCATTTTAAGCGGCTCATGTTGTTATGAAAATATTTGCATATTGTAATGCAGCATTCACGTAACATTAGAACAGTCCTCTGTCTGTGCCGCCTTCATTTACTTCCCATTTTCATCACTTTCGCTTTAATTCTCGGGCACTGACTCATTCACTAAACTTGTCTCCAGTGTTCCTTATTTTTTTATGAACAAAACTATTCTCTATTGGGTGGACATTTTGCCCACCTGAGTAAAATCATTCTATATAACAGACCTGTACAGCGTGCACAAACACAAAAAAGTGTGTAACTTTGAACTATAATGTGGTGTTTATATTTGATTTGACCCTTGATGTAACTAAATGATGCACATTTACGTTTACCTGACAAAACAAGTGCTGTGTTACTTACCAAGAAACTCTATTAAAAATCATTGAAAAATCTCCCACAGAACAGTTCAATTCTTTATAATAATATAATATATTTTAATGTAATAAATAATACAATATAATATATAAAAAAATGAAGCAGTTATTGGGGTCAATTATTTATTAGTCTAATACAGTTTTTTCCAATTGTTTACACGCAATTTTAAAAACCGGGTTCTTTTTTTCCAAATATAAGCACAATTATCCAAACACCACACTCAATTTGCATAATTCCAAGATTGTTTGTTTGACTGTTTTCAGTCAAAACATACACACTTCAGTCAAAACATATACACATATTTGTGAAAATGCTATTAGTTTTTATTTAACCAACACAGTCCTCAATGATCAGACACTATTGCAGCCAGTTTCACACTGCTGTGATAAATAAAAAACACATTTGTAAAAAAACGAATTTTAGGAAATAGCATGTGCTAGATTTTTGGCCAGACATTGTTATGTAAGGGATCATTTAGATGGGAAAAATATTGTGACAAACCCACAACATTCTTCATGATTAGTTTGAGATATAGGGAGAATGTACACAAATAGGCCTATAAAACTTACAAAGCACTGCACAAAACTGATGCTGCTGACTGAATATTTAAAGTATTTATTTCAATACTTACAATATTTCTTACCATAATCAGTTACAGTAATCAACCAACAATGAAATCAATGAAACATAAAATCTGTAGACAAATAAAAATTACTGCATGAATTACAGTACATACACTTTGACTCTGAAGAAAAGTAAAGTAAACAGAAATTACAGAAAACTACTGTAAAAGCAACAAGAATACTGTAACTATTCATCTCTCCGTCTGGCTGGATCAGGCCATAAGATTTCATCCACATCACAGGCTATGTCTTCATTGGCAAGGCACCGTTGGACGAGTCGCCTTGTGTGACGAATCCACCCCTGCACAGAAGCTGCTTCAATAAGATCACAGGCCTGCTCCATGGCCTGAATGAGGGGCAAACGGTCATAGGGCCGCAGGTCGTATACCTTCCACCGCCACACTGAAAAAACCTCTTCTATAGGATTCAGGAAGGGGGAGTATGGGGGAAGGTATAAGACTTCAAAATCAGGGTGATCATGGAACCAATTCTGGACCAGAGCAGCCCGATGGAATGAGACATTGTCCCAAACGACAATGTACCGCATACGGTCCACTTGGTGTAATGCTGTGACAATCTCATGCAATCGGTCAAGAAATGCAAGAATTAGATTTGCATTATAGGGTCCCAGATTTGCATGGTGGTGGAGGACCCCATTTTGTGTGATAGCAGCGCAAATGGTGATGTTACCCCCTCGCTGCCCTGGCACATTGGTGATTGCCCTGTGTCCAATTACATTTCTCCCTCTTCTTCTTGTTTTCGCAAGGTTAAATCCAGCCTCATCCACATATATAAATTCATGTCGAATTTCTGCTGCATCCATTTGCAAGACTCTCTGAAACACATTAAAGACAATAAGATGCTATTCAATATCTCTTGGACAGTATTTTTTTTGTGACAGAACATTATGAGCAGTGCACAATACCACACCATAGTAAGATGAACAATACATACCTCCACATACTCATTGCGCAGATGTTTCACTCTCTCTGAATTTCTGTCAAATGGTACCCGATACAGTTGCTTCATGTATATTTGATTTTTCTTTAGGATTCGACCTAATGTTGACAGAGAGACTCGTTGGATGTTACTGAAAATATTGTCATCATTGATGATATTGGCTTGGATTTCTCGCAGCCTGATACAATTATTGGCCAAAACCATGTTCACAATGGCAGCCTCTTGTGCACGAGTGAACATAGAGCCCCTTCCACCTTGGTGTCCTCTACCCTCAATCCTATGTAAAAAAAAAAAATTATATATATATATATATATATATATAAAATACATATGCAGCCTACTGTCAAATGTCACAGTAAACATTATTGATGACAAGTACAGCAAGCTTCAGTTTCAATATACTGTGTGGTTAGCTTACCTGTTTTCTCGATGAAATGTCCGAATTACTGACGCAACAGTATTTCTGCTGAGATTTGGTTGAACTCTTTGTCCAACTACCATCAGTGTCAGTCCATGGTTGATAACATGGTCAATAAGTGTTGCACGGATTTCTCGAGTCAAATTTGGTCCTCGTCTTCTTTGTTCAGGTTCTATCAACCCTTCAAGTCCTTCTCTACCTCTTCCTCTATTTCCTTCTCTTTCTCTACCTCCTTCTCCTCTTCCTCTACCTCCTTCTCCTCTTCCTCTACCCCCTTCTTCTCCTCTTCCTCTACCCACTTCTTCTCCTCTTCCTCTACCCACTTCTTCTCCTCTTCCTCTACCCACTTCTTCTCCTCTTCCTCTACCCACTTCTTCTCCTCTTCCTCTACCGCCTTCATCTCCTCTTTGAGCTCCCCCTCTCATTCTCACTCTTCTTCTTCTAACTCCTTCCATTTTTGTTGAAGACAGGTGAACTCACCTGCTGCCTTTTATAGCACAACTGAGTGCTGCGTTTTCAAATTAGCACATGTGTGCTTCCACACCTGGTGGTTGTGATTATCCAATTCGTTCATTAGTGTGGTCATTGGCAATCCAGTGCTTTGTAATGACAAGGAAGTAACCTCACAATCCTTATCTGTGTCTAAGGTGTGAAAATGTGTGTAGAGTTTTACAAATCACTGTGTGTAATGTTTTGCAAAAAGGGTGAAGCAGACATTGTGTGTAATGTTGTGCAAATCTGTGGAGGTGTTTTGCTCATTGGAGTAGAATTTTGCAAATTGCGTGGAAATTTTTATTTTAGTGTGTAAACAATCGTAAAAAACTGTAATATAAAATATTTTAAACAAATATTTTCAGATGATGTAAACGAGAATTCTTTTACAGTTATCTAAAAAAAATCATTAGTCACCTGTTTAACTGTAAATGTCTTTTTGTTACCGTTCTGTGCCCATCATCCACTATTTCCATCACTTAATCAAGCCACTATTCATTAAAATATGATGAGGTTTTATTTCATATATCATTGTGTTGGCTCTTGTGTTGAGCTATTTCATCCACAACCATTAAAGCATTAGATTGTTGTAACGGTATAGTGATGCAATTCTATAGTGGTTTGTCCAAGCATTGCAGTTATTTCACATTTACTAGAATTCAATCAAATGGCTTTACAACTCATATAATATATAATTTCTCCAGTGCAGCTTAGAGAAAACACTGCTCATCTCGGCTCAATTAGTAGACTCTGACTCAATGAAGGTGGAGTAGAACACAAAACTAATAACATTAATATCAAGTGGCCATGGCTGATTAACATCATAATGCATTATATAGCTTTCTGCTTGACCCGCTGATTCCAATATTCTCATTCAACAAGCAAGAAAACAAACTTTCATTAAATACAATTCTATCAATTGACTAAACCGTTTTCCCTTCTAGTGTGATTTTGCTACATTTAGAAAAAAACTGAGGTAGTGAATATGACTGAGTTGGTGTTAAACTTAAATGACATGGAGAAAATGCTGAGTACCATTAATTGCTTCATAAGTTTTAGTCGTCTCCAGAGGCAGTTTCTGCTTCTTCCCCTTCATGTTCAATTTTGCCATCAACCGGTTGGTAAAGAGCCTAAAGAAACAAATGCACCATTTAAAAATGACGTGTGTGGTAATCTACAGCTGTAGCATGGGTGAGTGTGCTAAGAGTGGACTAAAGAGATGTGGTTTGGTTCTGTAGTTTTCTGAAGTTGATTAAACAAACCTCTTGCATTTCAGGTAATTAAAGTCTGTTTGAACTGGAATTTGCTGCTGACTTCATTTCAGTATAGTGACGTATTTCCAACTGAAACAGAATATTAAATAGCAGGGAGGGTTTTACTGTAGTGCTCCTCCTCTCCATCTCACTCATAGCAAACTAACAGTTGGAGGGACGTGGTGAAGGATATTCTGCCCAATCAGACTGACATCATCAGAGAAGAAATGACATTCTAGAGCAGCAAATGTTCAGATTTTGATTAAAGGGGTGGTTTACTGCTTTTTTTCTTTGCTTGATTGTGTTTATGGGGTGCAATATAACATGTCTTCGTGTTTCGTTTGTTAAAAAACGCCTTATTTTTCATATATTTCATCTTTATTGTAAGCCGCTTTCTCCTCTGTCATTTGAACGACCGGTTGACTTCCTGATTCTCTGAAACCACTCCCTCAGAAACAGGCGATGGGCTCAGATTGGTTAGTTGGGCCGGTGTGTTGTGGTTGGCTAAACTGCGTACCGCACATTGTCTGGAAACTTCACGCCCATCACCTTCACGGCGACAGCTGCATGTGCTCGGTCAAATGTAAATAATGGTGTCAATACTGCCGTATCAGTTTGAGCCAGAATCAGACCCAGAAAGCGGTAATGAAGAGAGTCAAGCAGAACTTCCGCAAGCACGGCTCTTACAAACGTTTCTGAATGGAAGTTTGCTGTTGTGATTACATATCATTTTTTGAAGTTTGTACTGTACACGTTTGTCATAGACACACGAAATAGCATAAATTTTAACCATTGTTGACGAACTACAGCGTCCGTAGGAAGCCCGAACACAGAAGACCTGACAGCTGGGTGAAAATAACACCGTTTCGACGGCATGACTACAACTCTCCACTATAACTCTTCCTCTTCGACAAAGCCGCAGAACATGGCCTTGCCCCCTTTTTTGCATGTTCCGGGTTGATGCAAATTTATGGGTTTGTTACGTATGCAACCCGGGAAGTATCTCGTTGTAGTCCCATATGAGTCGTTTTTGTAGGCATTAAACTTCCTGATTTTTAAAAGACGATATCTCCGCTTACGTTGAACTTTCAGCGCAGCAACTTTGCAGATACTGTTCATGCATCAACAGCAACATTACACACTATTTAAAATCAAAAAAGTGAAATCGCAGTAAACCACCCCTTTAAAGATTAATAAAACAAACAATTTTTTCAGTAAATTAACTTGCACGTGGGGTGGGCGATATGGCAAAAATATAATTTCAAAAAAAATTTTGTTTAAAAATTAATTACGATTTTATCATGATTCTTTGTCATGTTGGTTTTACTATTTTGCAAGTTATCCGAGCAGTACAGCCAAACTAATTTCCGTATTTTAAAAACAAAGCCTTACAAGGTAACAAAATGTAAAATAAAAAACAATGACAGACATTTAGGCCAAAGTGGGCGAAGATAAAAAACTTTGTCATTATTTTATGTTTGTTATTAAAAAATAAGAACAAAGATACACATTAAAAATACACATAATATAAAATATTTTAAACAAATATTTTCAGATGATGTAAACGAGAATTCTTTTACAGTTATCTAAAAAAAATCATTAGTCACCTGTTTAACTGTAAATGTCTTTTTGTTACCGTTCTGTGCCCATCATCCACTATTTCCATCACTTAATCAAGCCACTATTCATTAAAATATGATGAGGTTTTATTTCATATATCATTGTGTTGGCTCTTGTGTTGAGCTATTTCATCCACAACCATTAAAGCATTAGATTGTTGTAACGGTATAGTGATGCAATTCTATAGTGGTTTGTCCAAGCATTGCAGTTATTTCACATTTACTAGAATTCAATCAAATGGCTTTACAACTCATTTTTGTGTCTGTCCTGTGCACGGTATATAATTTCTCCAGTGCAGCTTAGAGGAAACACTGCTCATCTCGGCTCAATCAGTAGACTCTGACTCAATGAAGGTGGAGTAGAACACAAAACTAATAACATTAATATCAAGTGGCCATGGCTGATTAACATCATAATGCATTATATAGCTTTCTGCTTGACCCGCTGATTCCAATATTCTCATTCAACAAGCAAGAAAACAAACTTTCATTAAATACAATTCTATCAATTGACTAAACCGTTTTCCCTTCTACAGTGTGATTTTGCTACATTTAGAAAAAAACTGAGGTAGTGAATATGACTGAGTTGGTGTTAAACTTAAATGACATGGAGAAAATGCTGAGTACCATTAATTGCTTCATAAGTTTTAGTCGTCTCCAGAGGCAGTTTCTGCTTCTTCCCCTTCATGTTCAATTTTGCCATCAACCGGTTGGTAAAATGTTCAGATTTTGATTAAAGGGGTGGTTTACTGCTTTTTTTCTTTGCTTGATTGTGTTTATGGGGTGCAATATAACATGTCTTCGTGTTTCGTTTGTTAAAAAACGCCTTATTTTTCATATATTTCATCTTTATTGTAAGCCGCTTTCTCCTCTGTCATTTGAACGACCGGTTGACTTCCTGATTCTCTGAAACCACTCCCTCAGAAACAGGCGATGGGCTCAGATTGGTTAGTTGGGCCGGTGTGTTGTGGTTGGCTAAACTGCGTACCGCACATTGTCTGGAAACTTCACGCCCATCACCTTCACGGCGACAGCTGCATGTGCTCGGTCAAATGTAAATAATGGTGTCAATATTGCCGTATCAGTTTGAGCCAGAATCAGACCCAGAAAGCGGTAATGAAGAGAGTCAAGCTCTCCGCAAGCACGGCTCTTACAAACGTTTCTGAATGGAAGTTTGCTGTTGTGATTACATATCATTTTTTGAAGTTTGTACTGTACACGTTTGTCTTATACACACAAAATAGCATCGAACTAACTGGCTACTAAAACCAAACAGCGTTGGCTTGTGTTTACGTTCTTGATCAAATCGAAAAATTATGTCAAAAAGTATACATGGAAAATACATTTACAAAATTAGTACATAATTACACATTCGGGTCCAAAATGTTTGTACGCGTTTGTCATAGACACACGAAATAGCATAAATTTTAACCATTGTTGACGAACTACAGCGTCCGTAGGAAGCCCGAACACAGAAGACCTGACAGCTGGGTGAAAATAACACCGTTTCGACGGCATGACTACAACTCTCCACTATAACTCTTCCTCTTCGACAAAGCCGCAGAACATGGCCTTGCCCCCTTTTTTGCATGTTCCGGGTTGATGCAAATTTATGGGTTTGTTACGTATGCAACCCGGGAAGTATCTCGTTGTAGTCCCATATGAGTCGTTTTTGTAGGCATTAAACTTCCTGATTTTTAAAAGACGATATCTTCGCTTACGTTGAACTTTCAGCGCAGCAACTTTGCAGATACTGTTCATGCATCAACAGCAACATTACACACTATTTAAAATCAAAAAAGTGAAATCGCAGTAAACCACCCCTTTAAAGATTAATAAAACAAACAGTGCTTTGTTTTTAGGTACAGTACGTGTATTTAGCAGTAGCATTCAAGAAATTGAATTAGGAAATATAAATAAAGCATTATATACACTTCACTGTGTAACACTTGTTTCTTATTAAAGCAACTGTATTAAAGTTCTTCAGTCAAGATGTTTTGTTGTTTTGTTAACATTAAAGGGATAGTTCACCCAAAATGATAATCCTCTCATCATCTTCTCTCTCTCTCAAGTTCTTTGCACCTTTAAAGAGAAGAGGTAATATTCCTGTCATGTTAGAAAACATTAGACTATAACACGCTTCACTGATATACGACAGAGGAATATTGATAAATAAAACATAAAATTGCATCACTTCCAGAATGTGTCTTGCAAATCATACCAGGGACTCAAAGGCTTGCTTGTCCTTGAGGCATTCCTCCTCTCTCTCGAAGTCCTCCATCGTCTCCAGCTGCTCTATATGGGCAGATGAAAGGGGAGGCTCACTTCTTCCCAGCCTTCTGACCTCCATGTGGATATCCACCAGTTTAGACAAGACTTTTTTCTGAAACTTTGAAATCAAAAAGAAACACATTAAATTCATCATGTCAGTTTATACTGCTGGCAAAGAGCTAATAGGAAAATTATGATATTGTTATCCTTAAACAGATGTATAAGTTAAATCTGATAATGCTATATGTCCTGTTCAATTCATTATTTGTGCATTTGATACAAGTTCTGACTTAAGTGCTTACTTGCCGTATCAGTTTGAGCCAGAATCAGACCCAGAAAGCGGTAATGAAGAGAGTCAAGCTCTCCATAAGCACGGCTCTTACAAACGTTTCTGAATGGAAGTTTGCTGTTGTGATTACATATCATTTTTTGAAGTTTGTACTGTACACGTTTGTCTTATACACACAAAATAGCATCGAACTAACTGGCTACTAAAACCAAACAGCGTTGGCTTGTGTTTACGTTCTTGATCAAATCGAAAAATTATGTCAAAAAGTATACATGGAAAATACATTTACAAAATTAGTACATAATTACACATTCGGGTCCAAAATGTTTGTACGCGTTTGTCATAGACACACGAAATAGCATAAATTTTAACCATTGTTGACGAACTACAGCGTCCGTAGGAAGCCCGAACACAGAAGACCTGACAGCTGGGTGAAAATAACACCGTTTCGACGGCATGACTACAACTCTCCACTATAACTCTTCCTCTTCGACAAAGCCGCAGAACATGGCCTTGCCCCCTTTTTTGCATGTTCCGGGTTGATGCAAATTTATGGGTTTGTTACGTATGCAACCCGGGAAGTATCTCGTTGTAGTCCCATATGAGTCGTTTTTGTAGGCATTAAACTTCCTGATTTTTAAAAGACGATATCTCCGCTTACGTTGAACTTTCAGCGCAGCAACTTTGCAGATACTGTTCATGCATCAACAGCAACATTACACACTATTTAAAATCAAAAAAGTGAAATCGCAGTAAACCACCCCTTTAAAGATTAATAAAACAAACAATTTTTTCAGTAAATTAACTTGCACGTGGGGTGGGCGATATGGCAAAAATATAATTTCAAAAAAAATTTTGTTTAAAAATTAATTACGATTTTATCATGATTCTTTGTCATGTTGGTTTTACTATTTTGCAAGTTATCCGAGCAGTACAGCCAAACTAATTTCCGTATTTTAAAAACAAAGCCTTACAAGGTAACAAAATGTAAAATAAAAAACAATGACAGACATTTAGGCCAAAGTGGGCGAAGATAAAAAACTTTGTCATTATTTTATGTTTGTTATTAAAAAATAAGAACAAAGATACACATTAAAAATACACATAATATACAAATAAAACAAACAGTGCTTTGTTTTTAGGTACAGTACGTGTATTTAGCAGTAGCATTCAAGAAATTGAATTAGGAAATATAAATAAAGCATTATATACACTTCACTGTGTAACACTTGTTTCTTATTAAAGCAACTGTATTAAAGTTCTTCAGTCAAGATGTTTTGTTGTTTTGTTAACATTAAAGGGATAGTTCACCCAAAAATGATAATCCTCTCATCATCTTCTCTCTCTCAAGTTGTTTTAAACCTAAATGAGTTTATCTCTTCTGTTGAACATGAAAGCTATTTTGAAGAATGTGGCTAACCAAACAGTTGCTGGTCCTTAGTGACTTCCTTAGTAGTTTTTTCCTGCTGTCAAAGTCAATGCGGACCAGCAACTGTTTGGTTACCCACATTCTTCAAAAAAAAATTTTGTTTAAAATTAATTACGATTTTATCATGATTCTTTGTCATGTTGGTTTTACTATTTTGCAAGTTATCCGAGCAGTACAGCCAAACTAATTTCCGTATTTTAAAAACAAAGCCTTACAAGGTAACAAAATGTAAAATAAAAAACAATGACAGACATTTAGGCCAAAGTGGGCGAAGATAAAAAACTTTGTCATTATTTTATGTTTGTTATTAAAAAATAAGAACAAAGATACACATTAAAAATACACATAATATACAAATAAAACAAACAGTGCTTTGTTTTTAGGTACAGTACGTGTATTTAGCAGTAGCATTCAAGAAATTGAATTAGGAAATATAAATAAAGCATTATATACACTTCACTGTGTAACACTTGTTTCTTATTAAAGCAACTGTATTAAAGTTCTTCAGTCAAGATGTTTTGTTGTTTTGTTAACATTAAAGGGATAGTTCACCCAAAAATGATAATCCTCTCATCATCTTCTCTCTCTCTCAAGTTGTTTTAAACCTAAATGAGTTTATCTCTTCTGTTGAACATGAAAGCTATTTTGAAGAATGTGGCTAACCAAACAGTTGCTGGTCCTTAGTGACTTCCTTAGTAGTTTTTTCCTGCTGTCAAAGTCAATGCGGACCAGCAACTGTTTGGTTACCCACATTCTTCAAAAAAAAAAAAATTATATATATATATATATATACACAGTATATATATTTTTGTTCAGCACAAGAAATAAATTGATACAGATTTGGGACAACATGAGAGTATAGTATAAGCATAGGTATGTCACATCCTCTGTCAACTGGCAAACTGTGACAAGAAATGTCAAATGTTTGGCAAGCTCTATATGTAGGGATACTGTTGAAAATACCTGTCAAGAATTTTGTGGACACAATCCCTTTCCAAACATCTTTCCCTCCAATTCTTTGCACCTTTAAAGAGAAGAGGTAATATTCCTGTCATGTTAGAAAACATTAGACTATAACACGCTTCACTGATATACGACAGAGGAATATTGATAAATAAAACATAAAATTGCATCACTTCCAGAATGTGTCTTGCAAATCATACCAGGGACTCAAAGGCTTGCTTGTCCTTGAGGCGTTCCTCCTCTCTCTCGAAGTCCTCCATCGTCTCCAGCTGCTCCCCAGCCTTCTGACCTCCATGTGGATATCCACCAATTTAGACAAGACTTTTTTCTGAAACTCTGAAATCAAAAAGAAACACATTAAATTCATCATGTCAGTTTATACTGCTGGCAAAGAGCTAATAGGAAAATTATGATATTGTTATCCTTAAACAGATGTATAAGTTAAATCTGATAATGCTATATGTCCTGTTCAATTCATTATTTGTGCATTTGATACAAGTTCTGACTTAAGTGCTTACTTGCCGTATCCATTGGAAATCTTAAGTCTGTTTCCCTACGAGGCCCTGTATGACTGGATTCATGTGCAGAGGACCTGTTACTCTGCTCTGAGAAAGACCTTCCAGAGTATCTTGAGATTGGTGTTTGATCAATTTCATAATCTGAAAGACAAAATTTGTCAAATATTACTTTGTTGTTTGTAATAGTGGATATATCTCTTGTAGCAAGTTTTGTGCCCATATGATTCAAGCTATTCAAGCAACCCCAGCGTGCAATTCCTGCCTCTGCTGTACTCAGCAGTCAGTCAAGCTCAATCGGTGCAAAAACACGTTATAATCAGTGAAGCTATGTATACTGTATGATGAATAAATCTCTTACCCCTTATTTACACTGCACACGTATGTGGCACGGCTCTGACAAGGCCACGAGCTGATCGCAGCCACTATAGTCAATACTTGTGTTTAAAGCAGCTTTTGCCCTCGGTGCACTTGAGCAGAGTTTCTCAGGAAGCTTTGCAGGTAGCTTTCTTGAAGCATCTTGGAGACGTTGCCTCAGTTCTTCTGGATTTATTCTCAGTTTGTTCTGTTTCTTCATGTCACTCCAGACAGACTGATGATGATCAGATCAGATCAGATCTCTGTGTGGAGCACAAAAATCTCATTATTATTACAATTAATGGCAAAATGAATGTTTGGAAATGTAAACTGATATTTCCTACTGACACGCTACAGCAAAAGACAGAAATAACTGACTTAAAACCATTTTGTAGCAGCTGGAAATACTAGTGCTCTAATCATTTTGGACAACTTCATTTTAATGAAAAAATAACAAATGAAATTATATAATCATAATCCTTATAATCACTTGGCCACTGAGTGTAGTTTGTGCTCCTCCTCAATGCATCCTATAAATGTTGTCATATGTCTTTCACACATTCAGTCTGTTTATCTTCCTTAGTAAAATGCAGGTTCATGGAAAAATAGAAGTCATACAGAAAAAAATTCTTCGAGAACTTCGAGATTTAACTGAATTCACACACAACGTGGCTGAAGCATCGTTACCATTTTTTTCAGAACGGATATAATCCGATACAGATAATTCTGAGTATCGGCCGGTACTGATACTGATTCAATACCAGCATAGTTTTTTTAAATCAATGTAGAATTTATATACTTCTATGTGTTGACATGATCATCACTCTTTTGTGTGTTATACACAATCTGCTAAATATATAGCGGTGGCCAAAATGATTAGAACACTAGTATTTTTATCAGCTAAAACTGGTTTTAAGTCAGTTATTTCTGTCTTTTGCTGTAGCGTGTCAGTAGGAAATATCAGTTTACATTTCCAAACATTCATTTTGCCATTAATTGTAATAATCCAGTGAGATTTTTGTGCTCCACACAGAGATCTGATCTGATCTGATCATCATCAGTCTGTCTGGAACGACATGAAGAAACAGAACAAACTGAGAATAAATCCAGAAGAACTGTGGCAACGTCTCCAAGATGCTTCAAGAAAGCTACCTGCAAAGCTTCCTGAGAAACTCTGCTCAAGTGCACCGAGGGCAAAAGCTGCTTTAAACACAAAAAATGCTCACAACAAATGTTGATTTCATTTAGTTAATAGAAGTTAATTGATCAAGAAAATCTATTTATGACATTATTTCTGACAGCATCCTAATTTTACAGCATTTTTACACAAGTGCCTAAAACTTTTAGCAGTACTGTAGCTTTGCAGGTAAGCATTCTGGAGACGTTGCCTCAGTTCTTCTGGATTTATTCTCAGTTTGTTCTGTTTCTTCATGTCACTCCAGACAGACTGATGATGATCAGATCAGATCAGATCTCTGTGTGGAGCACAAAAATCTCATTATTATTACAATTAATGGCAAAATGAATGTTTGGAAATGTAAACTGATATTTCCTACTGACACGCTACAGCAAAAGACAGAAATAACTGACTTAAAACCATTTTGTAGCAGCTGGAAATACTAGTGCTCTAATCATTTTGGACAACTTCATTTTAATGAAAAAATAACAAATGAAAATATATAATCATAATCCTTATAATCACTTGGCCACTGAGTGTAGTTTGTGCTCCTCCTCAATGCATCCTATAAATGTTGTCATATGTCTTTCACACATTCAGTCTGTTTATCTTCCTTAGTAAAATGCAGTTTTATAGGAGGAGTTGAATCATGCAGACAACAGGTTAAGTAAAAATATTAACATGCAATAGCACATAAATATAGCAAGATGCTCCTCTTTATAGTTATTTTTCTAGCTGACTGATGAGCTTATGGACACCAAATAGTTATTCCGCAGTTTGAAACACTGAATGAGCTTTTACATGACACATTTCAGTAAGTTGTACTGTAGTATCTCTTCTAAAATAGCCAACCTTTTGATGTTAATTCATGTTCATTATGTACTATACTGTAGTAGTAAAGAGAAAGATATAATGGGTTCACTTGCTGCTTTAACTGAGGTGCAAATGCGATCACCCATGCCGCATTAAAGAGCGCCAAAACCGTATTTATTGTTTGAATTTCATTATAAATTTGGCATCATTTTAAAGCTGATACTTTGTTTATTAAAAAGTAACAAAGCACAAAGCTTTTTGCGATTACTAGACAGCAAGTGCTCCTTAAATAATATGAAGTTCACGCATTAACACAGCATATAGACTAAGATCTTGATAAGAAAGAAGCCATAATAGTAATGATTATAATAGAGAATTGTTAACGATATTGCCAATATCCACACAGCTGACAGCTCAACACCGTTGTAGTTTGTTCGCGGAAGTTGTGCTCGAAATAGACACTGTTTTCTGCACTTTTACTTGCACGTCTCTGTCATTTCGATCACTTTCATGCTGCACAACTGAGCTGCGTTTAGCAGGTGTGCATCAGCAGTGCTGTGCGGCAGAGATGAGCACTGTTTCAAACTCTTTTTCCCACGAAAACTTTGATGCGCATCGTCTCAGTTTAATACGTGAACATAACAAAAGATGTCATCACAAAACAATCAGGAAAAAAGGCATTACATGCAAATTTTTTAATCATGACATGTAAATATATATAGTTGCCAGTGGCAACCTCAGCAAAAACTTCACTTGCAAATTAATATTTTTGGTCCCAAATGTGACTGTTTTAGTCACAGTCTGGAGCCCTGTGACTGTTACCTGGGACCTCATTTATGAAATGTTGTGCAGAAACCATCTTAAAATTGATCTTACGATCATCTCTCAAATATGCGTACGGGTGATTCATAAAATGAAAGTATGCACAGAAAACACATGTATGCGTATCTTTCAGATGTGAAATCTATGAATCACAAATGATCTTGAACTTACGCGCAAATAAATGGTTTCAGCTCTGTGCTTGTAAACGACTCCTAATTAATGTCATTAACACGTAAAAGATCACCAGTCATCATCCAAATTCTTTAATTTAGAACAGCGAGCTGCAAGAACAGCTTATATTTCCAAAAACCTGCAGTACTCCAACAAGAAAAGGTGCGTACATCTGCTCAGACCCTGACCTGATGCTAAGCATTTTTCCACGTCAAAGAGTTTTTACAAATATGAGCATTGGCGTGGATTTAAGAGTACGCACATTCTAAGATCAAATCTGAGCGTACGCACGCTTTATAAATGAGGCCCTGATCCGGCAGAAAATGCCAGTATCGGAGCCGATACCAATACCGAGTATTGTATCGGTGCAACCCTAGTTTGTGGTTGATCAAAATGACTTGTATTCGAGGTGACTGGTTTGTTAACACGGCCGCTACTTTAGAACATTTACGTTCTTGCCTCTGTGAACTGCATAAGGGTTTAAATGAAGACTCTCCTTTGAAGAAATCGCTGTGCTGGACCGCTTGCCTTGTTGCATCTGGTTGCTGTCCCTGGACCAGTCGCTGTGCCTGGACTGCTTCCTGTGTCGGTACCGTTTGCTGTGATGGGACCCGCCGCTGTACTGGGACACATCACTGTGGCTGGACTGATGACTGGACCCAGCACCCTTCATCTGGCTGGCTCGGATACATTTAAATGCCCAGGGTCTGAAAAACAAAACACTGAGTGAATTTAAAAATATGCTTCAACTGTATTCACACACAATGTGGTTGATTCAATGTTTTGTGGTTGATTAAATGAGTTGGTATTTGAGGTGACTGGTTTAATATGATGATTACTAACTGCCTGTTGACCTGTCCCTGGACCCAACACCTGTCTGGTGAGACCTGGATAAATTTGAGTGTCCAGAGTCTGAAAATTAGCAAATGTACGTTATTAACAATGATTTCGTAACCACCATCATGTTATAATTATGCAAGAAAAATATGAAAGAAATTATTAGATTCAAGTGATGAATACTTAGTACCAGTGAACTTTCTGTTAAATCCAGCAGACTCCATCTGGATGGACTTTGTCACCTTTGATGGTGGAATGGGAAAGGAGGGCACCTTGATAATGGCATCTAGACAGATGCAGTATATAAATTAAATGGAAGCATCAGTTGTAAATACAATGAGCTTTAACTTTGTAATCTTATAACTTTGCAATTCTATAAGAGCTACTTAGGTTTGCAATGTCAGCAGCTTAGGAAACCGTTACCTGTCATGTTCTCTTCTTCCTCCTCCAAATCCTCAGATTCTGTAATTGTACAAATGAATATCTTTTATAACATGCACTAATTATCAGTTTAAAAAGTGACCTGAAACTTGAGGGCCCCCATATTAATTTAGTTTATAGACTTTGATTCTCAAGACAGATTCAACAATTATCATAGAAACATACCAAGAACATAGTCATCAAAGTTGCGTTTGGACTTTTTCCTCCGAACTGCTTCCTCATCTTCCTCCTCTTCTTCCTCAACATGACTCGTCATGTCATAATCATCGCATTCACGAATGCTAACTGTAAGGTTAAAATCACAGACAATACAATTACAATAAAAATGACTTTACTACTAGCACTTTAACTAAGGGTGCTCGACCGATACAGCTCCCCGTTGGAGCACCCCTAAGTTTGACTTGATTTTTCTCATTTGGCTGCCTTACAATTTTTATTTTGACAAATAGCAAAGAATCTAATTAGATCATTAAAAAAAACTTACCAGAGGTCATTTAACGCTTCACCAAGGTGAATGTCATCCAGTCATCCTGAGGGGAGTGCCGATTGAGGAAAGCTGCCTTTTCCCCTTTTTTAGGCCATCTAATGATTTTTTTTTCAGCATCAATCCAGTTGTCTGACGCAGTTCCCTCCACTTCTTTACCATGCTCCAACCACACAGCTCTGGCATACATGATCTGGGAAGTAAAACACATTCATAAAGTTAAGTTAGCATGTTTTCACCCTACATTTTTTTTATGAAACTACTACAAATAAACAAACAAACACAAATGACACCAGAAATAAATAATACACATTGGATTGTCAATATCATCATCAGTACGCTCACTTATACTGTGTACTTAAAGGTCTGAGAAATGCTGTTGATATTGAAATCACCAAAACAAACACCCAAAAGGATCACATCTCTATCTTGACAGCCCCGAACAAATGAACAAACAAGCGAATATGACACAAGACACAGAGTATATTCATCTCTCTAGTCTGTCTTCACTGAGCTGAACTGTCTCCTCACCCCACACACTGCATCATCGTGAGTGTATACACTCCTTACTGCTGATTGGCTGTGTTTTGTGCACGGTCTGCTCCAACATCAGACGTTGTGTTTTCAGAAATCTGAGTCCACCTTTAAGTGCTCTAAACTCATGACTTATGTAAAAATAGTGTAGGACACATCTACATAGAGCAGAGGTGGCCAACGTCAGTCCTGGAGAGCCGACTAAGCAGACTAAGCTCCAACCCTAATCAAACACACCTGAACAAGCTAATCAAGGTCTAAGAGTTACAAAGCTACAGGCAGGTGAGTTTGTATTAAGGTTGGAGAAAAACTCTCCAGGACCAACTTTGGCCATCCCTTACATAGAGGTTAATTAAGATAAAACTTGCCAACCTTCAAATGCTGTGTTTTATACCATCAGTGGAGGTAACAAATTACAACTACTCGCGTTACTGTAATTAAGTAGTTTTTTCGGGTACTTGTACTTTTTTGAGTAAATTTTTAAAGCTGTACTTTTACTTGTACTTAAGTACAAATTTAGCAAAATAATCTACTTCGTTACTTTTAAATCATAGTTTGTTACTGAGTACGCCCACAATTTGAATTCATATTCAAACCTTTGTCGGCACTTCAGTAGCCAATAAAGATAGCCGATCGTAAACGGACCAATAAAAGCCCTGATATCTGAACCGCTGCAGCAGGTTTTGAAGGAGCTGATTGGACCGTGAGGGAGCTCAGTGTAACTTATGGACTCAAAGTTTGGAGAAACAAATGACATGGTGGTGTTATCCTAAATATCTATATTTTGATACCGATAATGAAATATGATACGGTTCCATTACTCATTCTCCACAGTATCTACCATCTATACACCGATACACGCTGCATCTCTCTCCTCTCCGACAGCGAGTTTGACACCATCCGCCTCCCGTCAGTTACAGAGTCTGAATGTCCGCATGGGATCGCAGGTATTCCGGATCATTTTAATCATTCCCGCGCAAATGTGGCGAGCGCTTTATTGTAACATGAGAACACAGTCATGTAATCGCAGAAAACTGGACGCAAGCTCTCAAATAGGCCTGACTTATACAAATGAACTGCCTGCCCTCTCACTCCAATATTGCTTGTGCGCACTCAGACTGTGCAATCGCGATCTCTCCGTGCTTTTAAAGTAGAAATTATTTCTCTTTACTCCTGGATTAAACTTTGTGAAAGGTTATCAACCAATCAGAATAGATCCACGCCTGACTGATGGAAATGCTGGAAATTTTATTGGCTGTAAGTGAAATGCACTAGAAAGTCTAAATGAATAATTAAATGGCTCTTAAATCACTGCTTAAAAAAATTCAGTGTTGTCATATTTCAAATGTCTCATGTAATCGCTCATTCTGTGTCAAACTGTGGAAATCTTGTAAATCTTGTAAACAATGCCACGTAACAATACCTAACCACTGGCCATCCATAAGCTCATCAGTCAGCTAGAACAATAATTATAAAGAGGAGCATTTTGCTTTATTTATTCACTCTTGCATATTAATATTTCTACTTAACCTGTTGTCTACATGATAAAAAATGCAAAAACCGACTGGATGTGTGAGAGATTTGACAACATTTCTATAGGATGCTGTGACGCGTGTCCCGGGACCTCATCAGCGTCGCCCTGGAAACAGCGGAGAATCACCTGCACGTCATTAGCACGGGCTGGCCGGCCGCACCTGGAGCCGATTAAGAAGGGGATAAAAGCAAGCCAGAAAGAGAGGAGGGTGAGACATGACTCCAGCGCACGCACCCGAAGGGAAGGAAGTTCAACCACCGCCCCACCCGGTCCCCCACTTCATTGTGGAAAATGGCCTGCTCTACTGTGTCGCACCGCGAAGGGGGGAGGAGAAACAGTTGCTGGTGGTGCCACGGACCAAAACGGAGACAGTGATCGAGCTCGCCCACTCCCACCCCATGGCCGGCCACTTGGCGGCCCACAACACGATCCAGCGGATACGGGACCGGTTCCACTGGCCGGGACTCGACGCGGAAGTGAAGCGCTTCTGCCGAGCCTGCCCCACATGCCAGCGGACCTCGCCCAACACTCCTCCCCCCAGCCCGCTGATTCCGCTGCCCATCATCGAGGTACCCTTCGAGCGAATAGGCATGGATCTCGTAGGGCCGCTGCCGAAGTCCGCCCGGGGCCATGAACACATCTTGGTCATCGTGGACTATGCCACTCGCTACCCCGAAGCAATCCCCCTTCGTAAAGCAACATCAAAGGCGATCGCCCAGGAACTCTTCCTGCTGTGTAGCCGATTTCTGGCGAAATGGCAGGGGCCGTATACGGTGACGGAAAAGGTGGGGCCCGTCACCTACCGCATACGCCAGCCCGGGAAACGGAAGGAAGAACAGCTATACCATGTGAACCTCCTGAAGCGGTGGGCCGGGACGAGAACCCAACTGGCCGCCCTCGCCACCTGCACTCCCGTGGTTGTAGACGTCAACCCCCACCTATCGGCTGCCCAGAAGACGGAGTTGCAACACCTGGTCGGTCAATTCTCCGACGTGTTCTCTCCACTCCCCGGGCGGACCCACGTCCTCCAGCATGACATCCGCACACCACCTGGCACCATCGTCCGGCAGCGACCCTACCGAGTGCCAGAGGCTCGGCGACACGCCATCGAAGAGGAAGTGCAGGAGATGCTGAAGTTAGGGGTAATCGAGCCCTCGCGCAGCCCCTGGTCCAGCCCCATCGTTATGGTCCCGAAAGCGGACGGCACCCTCCACTTCTGTAATGACTTCCGCCGCCTAAACGAGGTCTCTGACTTCGATGGGTATCCCATGCCGCGGGTGGACGAGCTGTTAGATCGGCTGGGGAGGGCCCGATATATCTCCACGTTAGACCTCACCAAAGGTTACTGGCAGGTGCCCCTATCGGACGAAGCAAAACCAAAGACCGCCTTTTCCACTCCCAGTGGGCACTGGCAGTATCGGGTCCTCCCCTTCGGCCTGCATGGGGCCCCAGCCACCTTCAAAGGCTAATGGACATCCTGCTGAGGCCCCACCAACCCTACGCCGCGGCCTACTTGGATGACGTCGTGGTCCATTCAGAGACCTGGGAGGGCCATCTGGAGCGGCTGCGGAGGGTGCTTATGGAGCTGCGCAGGGCCGGACTAACCGCCAACCCCCGGAAATGCCACCTCGCCCTCGATGAAGCCAAGTACCTGGGCTACCAGGTGGGACGGGGGCTGATCAAACCTCAAGAGAAGAAGGTGGCAGCGATTCTCTCGGCCCCACGGCCCACCTCCAAGACCCAGGTGCGTGCCTTTTTGGGGTTGGCGGGATACTATCGGTGTTTCATCCCTAACTTCTCCTCCTTAGCAGCACCCCTGACAGACCTGACCAGGAAGGGGCAGCCGGAGAAGATCGCTTGGGGACATACCGAAGAGGAGGCGTTCAAGAAGGTAAAGGAGGCTCTCACCGTCGCGCCGGTGCTCCGAGCCCCGGACTTCAACTGCCCCTTCCTGTTGCAGACGGACGCCTCCGACACCGGGTTGGGAGCCGTCCTCTCCCAGGTCCAGGACGGTGAGGAACACCCGGTGATCTACATCAGCCGAAAGCTGACCCCCACGGAGCAACGGTACGCCGCCGTAGAAAAAGAAGCGTTGGCCGTCAAGTGGGCAGTCCTGGAGCTCAGGTATTACCTCCTTGGCCGAAAATTTACGCTCTTCACCGATCACGCCCCTCTACAATGGATGGCACGGGCCAAGGAGACGAACGCAAGAGTCACCCGCTGGTTCCTAGCGCTCCAGGACTTCCACTTCGTCGTACAACATCGGGCGGGGACGGCCAACGCCAACGCCGACGGACTTTCCCGGATCTGGTCAGCTTTCGCAGGTCTGTCAGGTATTTCTCCCCACCCTCCCCCTCTTTCCCCTCTCGCCCGCAGGGACAGGACGGCGCTTAGGGGGGGGGGAGTGTGACGCGTGTCCCGGGACCTCATCAGCGTCGCCCTGGAAACAGCGGAGAATCACCTGCACGTCATTAGCACGGGCTGGCCGGCCGCACCTGGAGCCGATTAAGAAGAGGAGCAGAAAGAGAGGAGGGTGAGACATGACTCCAGCGCACGCACCGCTAACTTCTCTTTCTCTCTGCCGCAGAAAGCAGCGACTAACCGGCCAGCCCTCAGCGCACGAACGACACGATCACGGAACTCTCACCCACGCAGAGCACAGAGACACAGGCGGATCCTGGAGCACGACTTCCTCATTCACGAGCACTACGGCACGCACTCACGCACCCAATAAACGCACCCTTCGGGGCACTTATTGCACCTCCGTGTCGTGTGATTCTTCCTCCCGTTACAGATGCATTGAGGAGGAGCCCAACTAACACTGTAAAAAGCGATCAGTTGACTTTTTTTTTTTTTAATTTAGGAAACCCAGGGCTCGCAAAATTGCGGGGCCATTGCGTTTTTCAGTTGGGCTACCAAAATGTATCACTGCCCTTCCCAGCGGGCTAACTTAAATACTGTGGGTCCTTAAAAACTCTCAATTTACTTATTTAAAACTTTTTATGGCCGTAAATTTTATACATGTTAAATGGTATAAGAAAAGTCTTAATTATAATTTCAAGAGGTCTTACAGTTGGGGATGGAAAGACAAGAACCTCGATACAGCTGGATTAAACTTCAAAAGGCAATGATGTCATTGAATAAATACGAGTTTGGTGTAGGGAATATTAACAAGTCCCGCCCATTTGGAGCTGGCGCCAACCTCCGTTTATACCTATCTCGGAGAAGCCGCTATATTTGCTCCTAAAGCGCCAACTTAATGCATAATTAAAGAAATACATTAAGTGAACTTGACAATTCTGAGTTACACTGACAAATAACAGTTTGAAAATGTGTTGTTCACTTTTTATTTTAAGTTGGACCAACTTATATTTATTAAATTGCAATTACTTAAAAGTTCTTATGGTCCATGATATTGGTACAGATTCTGTGTAATAAACAATTCTTTGTGACTGTATATTTCAAGTTGGAAAAGACGATTAGTTCCCACTTTAAGTGAACCTTAGTTCCCAGGTCATCTACAAGATGGATTAAAATGCTGATAAAGTCAAGAAAAGAGTAGACAAACACATGACTGTATGATTGAAATGTCAAAATGTTACAAAAACAAATAAATAAAATGTGTTTATTCTGTGGCACCTAAAAAAATAATTTGGCGCCTAAGTTTTTTCTTATAGGAGCCAATGGCTCCTTACTCGATTTTTTTGTTTGGAGCCCTGTACATTGTAAACTGAAAAATACTTTCCGTACAGGTCAGCACAGCGCATGACAAACTGCGACATGAGTTCATGGGCATACTGAAGGTATGAATTGCGAGTGCTCTCATCTGACTCCAACATAATTGACATAGCTACTGTCAAGGACAGGAAATGGTAGTATCTTTCGGGAGATAACACGTTCTTTAGCACAACTGGTCCTGTATACAACAAAAACTGCTGAAATTCTGTGGCCTTCCACCTGTCCAGGTCTTCTAAACCCCGGGGCTGCCGAGCAAATTCACTAGGCATCTTTCCTCGCAGTCTGTTTAGCTTTTGTGATATTTCTTGCCTTTGCCTTACAGATAAGCGGCAAAGTGTTGGGCCCCGAGTCAAGAATATTAGCATCCGTCGAACCACTCCCAAGTTGACCATATGCATATAGTCTAAGACAAAAGAGCTAACACAAGACAGTCCTGCAGCAATGAATGGGCTGACACCAGTTTGATGGTTCTTGTAAGCTACTGCACTGAAAGCTTCATCTGTTCGCAAGGTGCATCCCTGCTCATTAAATACCACTCTTCTTGTGATGTAAGCACCTTTGGTGATGCACCTCTCACAACTGTGATAGGCATTATGATTTTTAATGCGCTTCAGATAAGCTCTTGCTGGTGCGTCGCAGATCAATGCTTTACATGAACAGTGTAGGTCTTCTCTTCATGAATCAACACATTCTCTGTGAGATGTTTACACTCCATCAAAAAGTCATCAAGATATTCCTCAAGAGGATACGGTTTGTTGTCCCCACAAAAGAGAGCAACCATAAATGGCTCAAAGTTGTGAAACTTCGCCAATATTGGCCAGAACTGGACTTTGCTGCTTTTAAAGAGTGGGACACCATCAATATTGATGCTGAGGTTTACTGAATCATGATCATGTGTGAAAGACGTTGTCTGACTTGGTAAACAACAAATCCCCTTTTCTAACCCATAATAAATGTATTGCCCACTACATTTCGGCTCAGATCCTACGGCTCGTGGTGTAGCAAGGAGTGTCCTTGCATCCTTCGGTAGCAGGTGTCCTTGCTTTCTTAATATTGCCAATAATTCATTTAAGGATCTTTGTGTGGTTTTGTTCTTTGTAGACCATTGTCTTAAGTTCTCTTCTAAATCGGGAAAATCCAATTCAGCATCATCATTTAGATCTTCTTTTTCTGAGTCAGAAGACACATACTCCACATCAGTCCACAAAGTCTGATTCATCTGTTGTCAAACTGTCAGTTGCCGAATTAATACTTTCAAAACTGCTTGTAGTGTCTGCCTGGTTGCTATGTAATCCACAGGCCGATCTATCGGTCACTGATCTCTGACTTTCATGGTCATCATCAGTGTCAGAATGCAGTACCACATCCATTTCTGCCTTCCTTTTTCGCCATGCTTTTAGATAAGCCATCTGTAATATAGTTTGATCCTGAGTCAGATTCTGAACTGTGCTTCCTTCAAATAAAATGTTTTGGTATGTCAACAGTTCTCAAAGCTCTAACTGTATGTATGAATATAATTTCATAGTCATGCACCAGTCAAGCTTTATGTGATGTACTGTAGACCAGTGGTTTTCAGTCCTGTTCCTCGGGACCCACAGCTCTGCACATTTTGCATGTCTCCCTTATCTGACGCACTGATTTGAGTTCATGGAGCCCTTTCCTAATAAGCTGATGATCTGAATCAGGTGTGTAAATTATGGAGACATGCAAAATGTGCAGAGCTGTGGGTGCCCAGGAACAAGTTTGAAAACCACTGATGTAGACGGACTATAAATTTAATTGATTTTACGTCATCACAAAAAATGTCATCAATCCTTTTTTGGTTTAATGAGGAAGAGGGGTACAATATGTGCTCAAACCAAGCTAGTTCCTATTACATATATATATATAAAGGTAAAGGCTTTCTGCTTGAACAGAAACTTACCTCTTTAAGCCTTGTGCTTCAACCTGAAAGAGATAAAGAAGAATATTCATTACAAAACTATATAAAATTATATCTTTATTGGATCAAATGAGAATATGTCGCTCTGAAATTAAATATACAGATCCGATTCATTTCAAGATTACTTACGCTGCTAAGTGTTTTATATTTTAACTGGCGCCAAACCCAATAAGTTAAGTTACTCTCCTGGTAAACACTTAAAGCGCCTTAAAATTTCTTAGTTAATATTACTTAACCAATAATATGCATAAAAAAATTGGGTTAATTTTCAGTCTTCTGTCCGACTATATGACACAATGATTGATTATCCAGACATTATTCATTATCATTATCCAAGCGTTTATGTGATACTAACAAGGTATTATGTAATATTAACCATGGAAATTTTAAACTGCAAATTGTGCGTCCACGGTCGCAAAGTCTCATGGAAGGTTAACCCCAATTGGTTATGATCATATTTAGAGTAAAAATATTGTTCAAAACATGCTGAAACCAAGACATCGTGTCGAGATATTTGTGTTAATGTGATGGGCCTGGAAAGCCTGCGCAAAATACCACCGTTTTTAAAAAGTATTTTCAGATATTGATCGGCATCTGATGTCATCTAAACTTAACTGGAAAACACATCAAATTGTTTGTTTTTACTCACCTGTTTGCTTTATTCAAATTGTGTTCAGATTGATGGCAGTGTCAGCGTCTCGATCGATCGTACATCTGCAGGAACTTTTTCAGTTGATTTTACATCTGACGTCATTGACGTGGCGATTCTGAATCAATTTCGATACGCTGCTGGATAAGAGTCCGACGAAATTAAATATTTGCCAATTCTGTGCATTTTCTGTTTTTGGGGTTTTTGTTTACATTTTGAAAGCTTAACATGTCCTCTGCAAATACAAATTGAGATCTTTGATCTCTTGGGATTGATAGAACGTTAAAGTTAACACCCATTTTATGGGCATTAATTTATATCATTTTGGCTTCATAAGACTTCAAACAACCATTCTTAAAAAAAGTGAAAATAGACTAAAATTGTTCATGACCTTATTTGATGCTGGAATGATGGAACTGGCTATAAGTCTGACTGTATGAAAACACCTAAATTAAAATATTTGACATCAGGTACATTTTGGTCCAAATATTATTCACAACATTGGCCTACATGTTGCAGCATAACACATCTGCTTGGTTTGCCTTCTGGCTACGCCAGCTTATGCCTTGGGTCTTAGTGAAATAAACAATTACATAGTAATTAGGGTTGCACAGTTTTGGGAATATTCAAGTGCACTCCATGGGAATTAATGAAGGGTACTGATGTAGAACTAAAGCAAACATTATCACTGTGATTTAAACATTTTACGGTGATAATTTAGAAAGAGAGAAAGAGAAAGACCTTTATTGTTAGGTATGTTTACACATACAATGAATATGTTTTGGTGACAGAAGCTTCCACACTGCAGCGTAGAACTGTATCAGCAGCTCCTGTGGCAGGTTGAACTTCCTCAGATGACGAAGGAAGTATAACCACTGCTGGGCCTTTTTCACAATGGAGTCAATGTGAATGTCCCACTTCAGGTCCTGAGAGATGGTGGTACCCAGGAGCCTGAATGACTCCACTGTCGTTACAGTGCTGTCCATGATGGAGAGTGAGTGGAGTTTCTCCTGAAGTCCACGATCATCTCCACTATTTTGAGCGTGTTCAGCTCTAGGTTGTTGTGACTGCACCAGACAGACAGCTTTTTGAACTCCTGTTGGTAAACAGACTTGTCACAGTCCTGAATGAGGCTGAGTGTGATGTTATCTGTCAACTTCAAGCTTGACAGAGGGGTCAGTATGTGCAGTCGTTGGTGTACAGCAGGGTTCCTCAAATCTTTCCCTGGAGGGCCAATCTGCTGCAGAGTTTAGCTCCAACCCTGATCAAACTCACCTACCTGTGATTTTCTAATGATCTTGAAGACTCTGATGAGCATGCTCAGGTGTGTTTGATTAGGGTTAGAGCTAAACTCTGCAGGAGTGGGCCAGATTTGAGGATGCCTGGTGTACAGGGAGAAGGGCAGTGGGGAGAGCACACATATGGGTGCTGGATGAGAATTACTAGAAGTTTATATTGCACATCCACAGACATCCATGAGGGCCCCTAGTGAGACGTTCAGATATGGAACCATTTTTGTACATCCATAAGATGTCTAAAAGAGGGTCCCCGTCAGACGTTCAGATATTTAACTAGTTTTGCACGTCCACAGACGTCCAAGATGGGTCCTAGTGAGACGTTCAGATATTGAACTGGCACTGAATCCTGTCGGTTTTGTTGACCTCATGATATTCCCTGTAGCACAACCCTCAGACCAGAATGTAAAGTGTGATATTGTCTATTGGGCAGATGTGTCGTGAAATCTGGTAAACAAATTCATGAAGATGGCTTTGGTGACCTCATGATGTTTCCTCTATCACCACATTTAGGCCGAAATGTAAAATCTCATTCTTCATTACTTGCATTTTCCCCACATTTGCTTATTCTGCAGTGCAGCAGCAGCAGAGGGTCTGTGACTTTTTTGTCCAGAGGGGTTTTATAGGATATAGGGGTATGGGGTATGGTGACTATAACTGTTGTGTAACTTTATATTACTGCACCATAGAAGATAAACATCATAACAGATTCTTTCTTAAAGATGGTTATTTTGTTTATAATTGGTCTGTCACTGTCAGTTTTGTCCTTACAGGGTTTCGGCGGGTCCTTAAAAAGTTTTTTAAGGCCATAAAAATGTCTTAAATGGTATAAGACAGTCCTAATTACGATTTTTTTCATGATTTTTATAATAGCTTCATGTGACGATTTAACTTCAAAAGGCTGTGATTTCATTGAATAAATGAGCCCTGCATGTTTTAAAGTCAGATGCTGTGCTGCTTTGTGTAGATGCCGTTACCAGAGAACCCTGCTGACAGAAAATTAATTGGCATTGTTATTCAGACCAAATAAAAAAATCTACAAATACTTTACACGCAATATTTTAACACGCATTTGTAAACGTGAACTGGTAGATCAACAGTAAGCTAATGCTTTATACAATTCTAAACAATTAATTGATATAAATAAATAATAAAACATAAATAAATAAATTGATATTTTATGTTATTATATTAATATAAATGATTGGTAATTGTTTAAATTAATATGATACTTTTGACACATCTCTTCCCTTAAAAGTTGTTGAAATGTGAAGTTCATCATTTTATAAAACTTTGTTTTTGTGAAAATCTTGTCTCTGAACTGTAAATCATGCTTTTCACAATAAAACATGCTTTTTTTTCATTCACTCATGGTATTCATTTTATTTGTGCAGGTCTTAAAAAGCTCTTTAAAAGTCTTACATTTGGTTTTAAAAATCCTGCAGATACTCTGTTATAAGCACATTGTACATTACACTTACATTAAGTACTTGTATAATGGATTATAATGGAAAAATTGTGTTATAATCTTACTTTATGTTGCATGTTATTAGTTGACAAATAACTTGATTCCCTGTTCTGCTGGTGCTTTTCAAGTGAACTTAAGCACATGGTCCAGTGTTAATAAATACAGCCTCATGGCTTGTTTTACCAATATGCATACTCACGATGTGGTGTATTTTCACTGGAAATTGTTGTGAACGGCAAGAAATAAAGTATTTCCAAAGATGAGCATTTTATGTTTTCAATTAATTCCCAGCGATATCCTCTGCGTGATTGCACAGATACTATTTGAACTGAACTGATCTGATCTGGATGATATCACTGAATCAATGATGAACTGCCTTTAACTGATAATTGAGTGTTTACTATTGTCCTTTTGCATTTTGACACACTATTTCCATATTTAATACTGTAAAGCTGCTTTGACACAATCTAAATTTTTAAAAGCACCATATAAATAAGGGTGACTTAACTTTTCCATACATTGTTGTTTAAAAATAAAATGTGATTTCATGGTTGATACAAGGTAATAGCTGGAGGGAAAAGGAAAGAGATATAAATTAAACATATTTATATGTGGAATCTTGTTTCATTTGACATCACACAGCATTATTAATTCATAACTTTATGTCATGTTTTTTTACTTATCTTCAAACAACCTGATCTTGCTTGTAATTAAACTTGAGATATAGAAGTAATGTGTATAGTAAGGTAGATATGCATGTTAATGCATGCAAATTTTTATTAGTATTTGTACATTTAATGCATGTATTTTGTAGGGGAACAAGTTGGTCTGGTGGGGAGTGGCTAGAAATGATCTAATACAGCCATGAGTCTTTTTGGGAAAGATGCAACAAGTTTTTCACACCTGTATTTGGGGATCCTCTGCCATTCCTCCTTGCAGATCCTCTCCAGTTCTGTCAGGTTGGATGGTAAACGTTGGTGGACAGCCATTTTTAGGTCTCTCCAGAGATGCTCAATTGGGTTTAAGTCAGGGCTCTGGCTGGGCCATTCAAGAACAGTCACGGAGTTGTTGTGAAGCCACTCCTTCGTTATTTTAGCTGTGTGCTTAGGGTCATTTTCTTGTTGGAAGGTAAACCTTCGGCCCAGTCTGAGGTCCTGAGCACTCTGGAGAAGGTTTTTGTCCAGGGTATCCCTGTACTTGGCCGCATTCATCTTTCCCTCGATTGCAACCAGTCGTCCTGTCCCTGCAGCTGAAAAACACCCCCACAGCATGATGCTGCCACCACCATGCTTCACTGTTGGGACTGTATTGGACAGGTGATGAGCAGTGCCTGGTTTTGTCCACACATACCGCTTAGAATTAAGGCCAAAAAGTTATATCTTGGTCTCATCAGACCAGAGAATCTTATTTCTCACCATCTTGGAGTCCTCCATGCGGGCTTTCATGTGTCTTGCACTGAGGAGAGGCTTCCGTCGGGCCACTCTGCCATAAAGCCCCGACTGGTGGAGGGCTGCAGTGATGGTTGACTTTCTACAACTTTCTCCCATCTCCCGACTGCATCTCTGGAGCTCAGCCACAGTGATCTTTGGGTTCTTCTTTACCTCTCTCACCAAGGCTCTTCTCCCCCGATAGCTCAGTTTGGCCGGACGCCAGCTCTAGGAAGGGTTCTGGTCGTCCCAAACGTCTTCCATTTAAGGATTATGGAGGCCACTGTGCTCTTAGGAACCTTAAGTGCAGCAGAAATGTTTTTGTAACCTTGGCCAGATCTGTGCCTTGCCACAATTCTGTCTCTGAGCTCTTCAGGCAGTTCCTTTGACCTCATGATTCTCATTTGCTCTGACATGCACTGTGAGCTGTAAGGTCTTATATAGACAGGTGTGTGGCTTTCCTAATCAAGTTCAATCAGTATAATCAAACACAGCTGGACTCAAATGAAGGTGTAGAACCATCTCAAGGATGATCAGAAGAAATGGACAGCACCTGAGTTAAATATATGAGTGTCACAGCAAAGGGTCTGAATACTTAGGACCATGTGATATTTCAGTTTTTCTTTTTAATAAATCTGCAAAATGTCAACAATTCTGTTTTTCTGTCAATATGGGGTGCTGTGTGTACATTAATGAGGAAAAAATGAACTTCAATGATTTTAGCAAATGGCTGCAATATAACAAAGAGTGAAAAATTTAAGGGGGTCTGAATACTTTCCAAACCCACTGTATATATTTTACGACATAAAATGAATGCTGATTGAATGTGCAATTTTTTATAACCTGCCCCCCACAAAAAACACTCGCATACATATGATATTTTTAATGATATGCACTGATCACAGAACCCTTGCACAGTTGAACAACTGCATCATTTCACTATGTCTTGCTGGATAACTCTGTGTATGTGACAAATTATCTTTGTATTCTTCTATATTAATGGAAAGATCACATAATGATTGTCAATGTTTGTTTGTCATGTTTTACAGCATTCTACATATTTTCAGTCCAAGCCTGATGCAGAGCAGTTCTGCCGGGATGAGGGTCCCTGCTGCAGCTTCACCAGTAAAGAAAATTACTCGTTACAGTTCACTTGGAGGACCACATAAGCCATGAAGTGCTGCATGGAGGTATGTGGGAGCATTTCTCTAGATATTGATTGATTCTTGGGGTTTAAAATCATAAATATACTTGTGTGTAGAATGATGAGGTAAATACTATTTATTGAACACATATGCCCCCCAACACACATGTATTCTCTATTTTTAACAGGAGCCAAGAGGGCATACAGTGTAAGTTTGTAAGGGACATTGGTCCAGCGGGGTGCTGGATACAGAGTCACCGTGAGTTATTCTGTGGGGAGGTGACAGGGCCTGCCTTTCTCCAGATGGACAGTAAAACTCAACTGAATGTCATTAAAGACTACCTGGAGGGAGAATCAGATGAAGCAAGAGATGTCTTCTTATTCATCTTTGAGTATCCGGAGGAGCTGGACACATTCATATCAAACTGTCTTGATGAACAAGGCCTGAAAGTCCATGCCATGTTCTGTGAATAATCTGTCAAGGCAAGGAATCTCTCAATGTATCTTATGTATGTATGTTGTATTGGATAGGGGCGTGGTTTCTGACGTAACACTTTGATGTGGGCGGGGTTGTATTGGGTAGGGGCGTGGCTTCTGATGTCACACTTGGATGTGGGCGGGTTGGATGTCCACCGCAGGATGCAGCGAGCCCTACTTGAGAAGAGCTGCTGCTTTTGAATAGTTTGTGTTTGCTGTTTAATAATCATTTGAAACTTAGCAAACTGGCAGCTCCAGTAATAATGAAAAAATTATCTTGAATTCTGTCATGGAAACTATGTATAAACCTCCATTAAACTATTTAATAATCAATAAAAAAAACGTATTCCTGTATGATATTATGCTGTACCCATTCTGCTCGACAAATGCAAATATTCCCTGAAAACATCCAGTAGAGCTTATTGGTGTAGACGTTTGCACATGTTTTTATGTTTTATGTTTTTATATGTTTTTATGAATGATCTACGCTGTTTGGCTGTACTGCAGAAATATTAAGTGCTAACAACAGCGATTTTAGTTAGAATCAATTAGCAAATGTGGTTTTTTTGTGTCCGTACGTTTTTTGGTGGCGGCATCTCCGTGTACTTCGGGCAGAACAGAGCTGTGTAATAGTGGCTCACGAATTCAGTCTGGGGAACAAATTATTAATTCGTGGCCATGATACAGTCCTACCTATGCTATAGCACGTTAAATGAAGTCAGATATTATTGCACTTTTCACAGTACATGAAGCAGACATACTTTAACATTGAGCAGTTTTAGCTGGGCGATGCTGATAAAAATGATCCACTGTTTGAGATTTAGCTGTTTTGTATAATGTATATTTATATGTAGCCTATATTCTTTATTTTAGGATCGGTGGATAAGCAAATTATATGATATGATGATAATTCACTGTAGTTCAGTAAGACATAGGACAAACCCGCAAATGGTTTTATTTGAAAGAACAACTGCGGTGATAAATAAGACAATAATACCGAATAGCCCATCAGCGTGAACTGGGGTTTTATGTGTGGATAATGGGAATAAAAACCTTTCTGAAACAATATTTTTATTTATTTATTTTTTGCATATAGGCCTATTTTAAATGTTTGTGTTTACTAAAACAGCTGTTATTAAATCTAACCTACAGCAAATATTATTATTAATGTGCTTTAGTGCGTATTTAAGCAATAAATGTTCATATTTTATCTGCAACATTTTTATTTATACTTTTATATATAGTCTATATGCACAAATTAAATCGCTGGTTTTGTGGCTCAATCCTTTAAAAAGAACCAGGAATCACTGTACTATATTAGGCTTACTGATTTGAGATTTTTAGTAGTTATTATAAAATTAAAAGATTTGTGAAATCCCTGGGGGGACATAGTTAGATCTATTTTAAAATAGAGATCTATTTTTACATCATTCATATTTTACACAATTCATTTATTTATTACAGTATGTTTAATGTCAAACCCTCTCCTTGAGACTCGAGCGCTCTGCTGGTAAACTGTGATCTTATCTCATGACTCCCTCTTGAGGCTGCATCAGGACTGAAACTATACCATGACACTGTCATATACTGTTTCTAGAATTAAATTTAATGAATTTTCTTATCATCTTCAGGCTTATATTATAATGTACTGTATTTAGAAAAATATGTTAAACCTACTTAAGTAAAAAAAAGTCTAAGTTATGTCATGATTTCCATGCTTACTACGTATTAACAATATAAACAATTTTCATGAAGATACAAAAAACAAACAATCAACAAAACAAAAAATAAATAAATGATTAATTGGAAATTTTAAGTGGGGGACCTCAATATGGCCATGAATTTCATTACAACTACATAATCACAATATACAAAATCCTAACATATACAAAGTCTATCTATCTGTCTTCACTGTAAAAAATTGCCGGGAATTTACAGGATTAGAGTATTATTTTACAATATATTACTGTTTTCAGAAATGTGAAATCAATGCATGCTGGGTAATTTTCTTACAAATGACTGAATGAACAGCAGAATGATGCTAACATCACAGTAATTTACTGCTCTTGTTTTACTGTGAATTCACATTATAAAGTTGTCTTTCACTGTGCAACTGTGAGAAATTTAGTTGTTTACTACTGTAATTGCTTTCAAGTCACCATAATGGTGATTATTGATTAGTATTTGTTAGGGTTATTTGACCTCGCATATTCATATTCAAATTTCTGATCTAGTCATGTCAGAAGTGTGACAAATGAAAACATTTGTTAAAATTATGAAAAACTAGAATATGAATATTCTTCGGATAAACAAAGATTTTATTTTAGCATTACTTAAAAGGATTAACCAATAACTTGTTTCATATTCATAAATATTTGTGGATGGATTTTTCACAATAATGAACCACCTGCTGAGAAACGTCTTTGAAAGATGTGACAAAAATACTTGACATACAAAACACAACAACAGTAACACTCAACAAATAAAAACAACACTTACATCATAAACCAACATTACAAAATAAACAACACAAACTGCTCAAAGTGAACCAAAAAAACAAAACAAAAAAACAAGTTCAACAGCATAAATAAAACCAACAAGTAATACTGGGAACCTTCATCGTACATATGAACTGTAGAAACACAGTATGATGCTGTTTGTTTACAATAAATTTCTGAGAGTGCAGTTAGATACAAGAGAAGTCCCGCTGTGAAATTACTGTGAAAGTCATGCAGTTATTAACCTGGAATATACTGTAATTTCACACTAAACATTTACAGTGCAGTTAATAAGTCCAATCTACTTATTTTAAAAAATGTTCCCATGAGACTGGAAATAAAATGTAGGCTGAATGAAAATTAATAACAAAACCCTTCACATATGAAACTGCTGGATCAGTATCAGCATTAATGTCCAGGTGACAGTCTTGTTCAGGACGTGTTGTTTTGATTCACTTGTTTGGAGCTTGTGGAGTTTCCCTGTCAAATACTGTACAATATAGAGAAAGATAAAACACACTGAGATCTGCTTTAATACAAGATAATGAATTAAAGCATTGAATCAATAACTCACTGTAGTTTCTTCAGTTTACAGTGTGGATCCTCCAGTAGAGCAGAGAGCAGCTTCGCTCCTGAGTCTCCTGGATTATTATCGCTCAGATCCAGTTCTGTCAGGTGTGAGGAGTTTGATCTCAGAGCTGAAATCAGAGCAGCACAGCCTTCCTCTCCAATACTGCAGAAACACAGCCTGCAGAGAGTGAAGAACATGAATGATCTCTGAGATTGTGTTTAAGCTTTAGGCTGAGAGTGTGTTTGTATGAGCTCTACTTTTTCTACACACCAGGATCGGTGCTATAGAGATTTTATCTTGCCAGCAGCTGAGACATTAATTTAACTGCACTCTAAATACTCCCGTATCGTGATTTCAACCGTGCCACTCAGATTGTGAGGCAAGTGGATTTTGAATGCAGCTTCCAAAAGACAAACATAGCCAAATAATATATATTTTAAATATTTGATAAACGATCACACCGGTGTGATTAGTTCGTTCAGTGCGGCACATCATCAGCTGCTAAATTCAGATCAGATTTACCTCTTATGGTGACACGGGCAAAACTATATTTTGGGCCCCCCTTCCTTATTAATAGGCCTATATAATAGTACCACCCCAGCAAACAAAAATATTTCGTAATCAGTGGAAACCGTGACAGTGTTTTCTATCGCAATAAGTGCTTCCGTTCAGTCAATAAAAATCGAACGTCTTAATTTGTTTGAGAATGAAGACCGTTCCATTAATAAACTCCAGCGTCGTGGCCATATTACCACTTCGGGAGTGCATTATTTCTCTAATAATCTGAAAGGCCTGGAGTCACAACCACACATCAAGACATTATGATGATTTATTTCAAGACATCTGTCATGTTTCCATCCTGAAATCTTGTGTGTTTAACTAATTTCTTGCGCACCTCATAAACCTTCCATTGCAATGTTAATATATATATATATATATATATATATATATATATATATATATATCAGAGGTCGCGTTAACCGAAAATTCTCCGTCATTGACGGAATTTTTTTAGCAGTGACGGAAAAATCTTTAGGCCGTCCGTCACTTTGGCAGATGACACACACTGAGGGTGATCTATTGTAGTTTATAACTGTAATTCCCAGCCCTGTCCAGTTGGTGGCGACTGCGCTCCAGTGAGGCAGCAGAGCGCGCGATCGTCTCCAGAACAAAAATAAAGGTCTTTTGCTGTGTCTTTGATTACTCACAGGTGAGTATAGTAAAGCGAATCGCTTGATCTGAGGTGTCTACAGCGATCTATCACGCCACATTAAAGCCAAAATGGTATTTATTGCTTGAATTTCCTAATAAAATGGACAGAATTTGAAACCTGAGACTGCATTTCATATCAAAAGTAACAACGCACAAAGTTTAGCCGATTGTCTAACGTTACTGTGCATTCATCAAATGAAAACAGCATCGATTGGGAGTTAAGAAACGATATTGGTTCATAAAAATAGAATCTATTAAAACAGAGAAATCGGTTTTATTTTATTTTTTTATCCAGCACTAGCATATTTTGTTGTTTTAAGTGTCCTCCGCTGTCACTGACGCAGTCTCTGTTCTCTTCATAAAGAAATAAATGCATAAGCCAATATGCTCGTCCTTTAGGTTCATTATTAAAAATGAAAACGTGAACAAAAATAAAAGCAATTAAATGGGTTATTATAATTAAAAAACGAAAATTAAAATGACGGGTAATAATAGATTATGACGGAATTTTTTACGACCCTGTCCGTCAAAATGACGGATAATATTAAAGTCTAACGCAACCTCTGATATTGTTAGCAGAGCACACCAATAACACACGAAATACGTAGTGCTTTTCTCATCTCTCAGTCGCTCTGACTGGCACACCTTTTTTATTAAACAAAAACAGGCATTTATCTGAAATAAAAAGCTTTTGTAACATTATACACTACACCATTCAAAAGCTTAGAGTCAGTATTATTATTTATTTTATTTTTTTTGGAAAATAAATTATAGAAATTAATACTTTTATTTAGCAAGGATGGTTTAAATTGATCAGAAGTGATAATAAAGACATTTATAATGTTACAAAAGATTTCTATTTCAGATAAATGCTGTTTTTCTGACCTTTCTATTCATCAAAGAAACCTGAAAAAATTTCTGCTCTGCTGTTTTCAACATCATAATACCGTATTGACCCGAATATAAGACGACCCTGATTATAAGACGACCCCTTTTTCCAGATGTACCTTTTGAAAGTGGCTTTTGAAAACCAAATCTTGTTTTTCTCTCCTCTGTAAAACACATTTTTCTTAAATTATTTTCATATTGCATATTTTTCCTATTTTAATGGGGTTTTTTTTGTTTGTTTTTTTTGAAGTATGGTAAATACTGGTAAAATGTACCAACAATGACACTGAAAAATATACACTTTTTGATATACCATAAAAATAACAGGTAGCCCATCTGAATTATATAACAATTAGGCTATCCATCTCATATTAGCCTACCAAAATTTTATTAAGAGTAGAAGTGAAATCGTATTGTAGTCTTCAAATCTGGGTACTGTCTTATGTTTGAAAATCACTTACAGAGGAAGTTTGGTCCCATCAGGCTAACATGACAGTCACGACTCTGCCGCTGTAAGCTTTTCTTTTTCTTTTGTTTTCACTCAAGATCTTTAAAACACACATTAACATTACATATTTCATGGCACACTCGTTTTATGTGTTTTTGGCGCCACCTATTGTTGTGGGTATATTATTGACATGTCAAAGTCTAGACCCTGAATATAAGACGACAGCGTTTTTTCAGATGCATTTCCAAGAAAAAAACATCGTCTTATATTCGGGTCAATACGGTAATAATAAATGTTTTTTTGAGCAGCAAATCAGAATATTATTATGATTTCTGAAGGATTGTGTGACTGGAGTAATGATGCTAAACATTTAGCTTTGAAATCACAATAAAGTACAATTTAAAATATATTCAAATAGAAAACAGTTATTTTAAATAGTAAAAATATTTCAAAATTGTACTGTTTTGCTGTACTTTGGATCAAATATGGATTTCAAAAACGTTTGACTGGTAGTGTACAGGCAACTTAAATTATTCTCTTATTTCTAGCTTTTAATTGGCTTAGAAATCAGATACACTGCTGGACAACAACCAATAATAATAATTTGTTTATATACTATAAACACTTTTTTATCACATAATAAGACAGAATAATTTATATACTGTAATAAATGCTATG